>NC_134364.1:29136671-29251671 GCF_048569485.1 Anomaloglossus baeobatrachus | reverse complement strand
GGCCTTATTGAGGCTCACATAGACTTGTATTGAGTTGTGACCTCCAGCGCCTCCATGACACACTGCAGCTGCTGGCAGGGCACAAATGGAGCTGCGCTGGAAAAAGATGAAGTCGGCGGAAGGTTTGTATAAGACCGGGGGCAGGGCACTTAGATCCGAAGCACCACTTCATTGGGGAAATAAAAAGAAACAAAACAAAAAAACGCTGGAGTGGAGCTTTAAGAGAATATGTAATGCAAACAGGTCAGTTTCTGATAATACCCTACCTTTAAGCCACTGCCAAAAAAGTCTCATTGAGGCTTATCTACCCTGAAAAAAAAAAAAACAAATCGGGTGTGTAAATTCAATGTGCCCGATCCTTCATTCACCAGATATCAGCTGCTGCCCAAACTGGCAGGACTGGCGGTGTTTGCATTAATATCTATGGGCACCTTTAGGCTTTTTTGCTGATATTACTTAATATTTGCAGATATTCCGGAGACGTAAAACAATAACATCAAAGGAGATGAGATTAAAGAAATCGCAACGACCCATTACAGGTATTTTCCGCATGTAAATTCCCGACATGTTTCACCCTTGCAATTCACAGGGCGATTTCTGGGGCAATTTTTCTGTCAATTGGCAAAAAAAGGGACTTGCAAAAAAGTTGGGGTCACCGAAACCTTTGTAAAGAGTCTGAGCATCCGTATGACAATTAAAAGGGTTGTGCCTGACCAGAAAAGGTGACCCAAAATGACACAGTAACAAATCAGATCTTAGTCTTCATTTTTTTCTATTGCAAATTTGATCAAATAAGTGGCGTTATATCACTGGCTGCCTTTAACGGCAGCTCCATACGTCCCCTTAGGCCGGTGTCACATGTCCGGTATTTTGCCGGATCCGGCACACATGCAGTACAGTTACATTCATTTACAGTGGAAGTGTGACACCATGCGGACACACGCGTCATACACAAACGCAAGTGTCCACATTGTGTTGCGCTTCCACTGTAAATGAATGTAACTATACTGCATGTGTGTCGGATCCGGCTTCCGGCAAAATACCGGTGATGTGAAACGGCCCTTCTACATATACAGATGGGGGCACAGGCCGGATACGACTAGTGTTGAGCGGACCCGGACCGGCAAAATCCGGATCCGCACTGTTTGAGCGGCAGATCAGAGTCCGACCCGGACGCTGGACTCCGGGTGCACGATCCGGATTTTTTTTTTTCCCTCTCTCTCGTCCCGGATTTCGCTCCCCATTGACATATATGGGGCCGGATTCCGGATCAGATCCGGACTTCTATGTCAACCAGCCGCTGATTGGCCGGACCCGGATTATTGCCAGTCCGCTCAACTCTAGATACGACGCCTCCTGCACTGATGTAAACTGATCAAAAAAAAAAAATCAAAAAATATTCAGAACCCCTCAATTATGTAAAGACTGAGAAATACAACCAGTTATTGCAAATTGGCATCGATTGCTCAAAATGGAAAAGCCGCCGAGAATACCAAATTATCCATCAGCACCGGCGGAAGAAAACACCAGCCTATAATAGGTCAATGGGATCAGTGGGACCCTGGCTGGACACACGCATTGCTCCATGATCCTCGGCTCGAACAATACTTGACGCAATATATTAAGTAATGATATTTCTGCCCGCCATCAATAACTAACCAGAGCGCCTAACATGTACATCACCCGCGAGCATAACAAGTGGTTAATAATAGATGAAGGCCCCGGTCTCAGTGACAGTCGCAGACCAGCTGCTCTGGAGCACAGGCCTCGGCTGAAGAGCTGCAGTCTATAGGAAAATAAAGCCATTTCCATGGGAATCATTGGACCTCGAGGACCATAGAGTCCTTCTTCAGGACCTCTGGTAAGCATGATGCTTGTTATATCTGCCCTAAGACTGCAATGGATTAATGCATGATTGGGTAGATCAAATTGAAACAACCCGATTGACATCAAAGTGGTGAATTTCTTCTGTTCTGTTTTATCGTAGGAACAAACTAAGAAAAATGGTGGCACAACGGGCACGAGCAGCACTCAGCAGAGGCCATTAATGCGAGGGGTTTTCACCATTCTAGGACAGTTAATGTCCTAGAATGTTATTTTGCGCAATATTTTACCTAAAAAGATCAAACGTGAGCATGGAGCGTGGCATAAGGCGTATTCAGACATCCACGTAGAAACAAACTGTTGTCCACCGGTGTTTGTGTTACCGTTGGTGAAGTTTACTGGTGAAAAAGAATCTGCGAGGCCGTCAGGATGAGGCCGAAGGCTGGGACCACATATACCCGGCACCCGGTGGAGGGACGGATCCCACTGACTGATATGGGATTGGTCCCACCTGTCTGGGGCATCCATTTTTATGCCAGACAGGAGATGGCCCAGTGGACTGGTCAAAATGCTTCATGGAAAGTTGGTGTTCGGCCCAAGACACGCGCCTGGTGGGAATCTATGTATATCTAAATCAGGGGTAGGGAACCTATGGCTCGCCAGCCAGATGTGGCTCTTTTGATGGTTGCACCTGGCTCGCAGACAAATCTTTAATAAAAAAAAACACACCGTATTTTCCGGTTTGTAAGACGCACTACTTTTCCCCCCAAAACTGGGGAATAAAATGGAGGTGCGTCTTACAAACTGCATATGGTTTACTGAGGCGGCAGTGGTGGTGTAAGGTTGTCGATACTACGGGCTCGTGGTGTGTCGTGAAGGCAGGCGCCATTGATCTGTGGGCTGCTTTGAATCTCTCGCAGTTGACAAGATAGACTACAAGAAAATGGCCGCAGAGGCGGCGCGTGCACAGATAGGACTCTGTGGCCATATTCTTGGAGTCCATCGCGTCGATCTGTGCACGGGTTGTGGCCATTTTCTTGAAGTCAATCTCGTCAACTGCGGGGGAGTCAAAGCAGCCCGCCGGCAGATCAATTGTCCTCACTGCCGCGACACCCCACGAGCCTGCAGTATAATCAACCCTCCGCTGCCGCACACGGAGCCATAACACCACCTCTTCCGAGCCCGCCGGCAGATCAATAGCACCCGCCACCGTGACACCCCACGAGCTCGCAGTAGTATCGCCGACCCTCTGCACACTGACCCACTCCCTCCACTGTACCCGCAGCATTGCCTACCCGGCCTCCTGGGACCTTCTGAGCCACTCCACCATTGCCGCTCCCCCCTGGTGAGTATGGCTCTCACGGAATTACATGGTGTTCATGGCTCTCAGCCAAAGAGGTTCCAGACCCATAATATAAAAAAAAAAATCCTGATGGCAAGTGAGGCATTTTTTGCTCCATCAAGTTCACAAAGTTGAGCCTGGTGCATGGTATAGACGTGAACCAATGTATACACATGCCGGCTGCCCACATCCAGCCATGTCCACACCATAAAACGGGTCTCACAGTAAATGATCACTAATGTGGGGCCGTACCTGGGGACTAGAGAGTCCTGGCTACCGGGGGGCGTACCGGCAGCCACCACACCGGGGGGCGTACCGGCAGCCACCACACCGGGGGGCGTACCGGCAGCCACCACACCGGGGGGCGTACCGGCAGCCACCACACCGGGGGGCGTACCGGCAGCCACCACACCGGGGGGCGTACCGGCAGCCACCACACCGGGGGGCGTACCGGCAGCCTTCACACCGGGGGGCGTACCGGCAGCCACCACACCGGGGGGCGTACCTGCAGCCACCACACCGGGGGGTGTACCGGCAGCGACCGTGCCTTGTTTAGGGCACAGCTCTGAGGCAGGGACTGAACAGGGGGGGATAAAGCCCAACTTCAGCGTTGCACCATAGTCTCCGTATTGGCACCGATCGCTGTAGGTGTCACCATTTTCGGGGGGTGTCACACAATGCAGCTGTTGTACCTTTCCCAAAATCAGATGACCCTAAAAAGTTTGCAGTTGCCTTCGTCTACTTATAGTGCCACAACCGTACTACAGGGGGATCCTCTGCAAATGGAAGAAGAAATGTTCCCCCAGGGGCCCAGTGACATCTGCAGGGAGGGGGCTAGGTGTGCCGAGGGGTGGTGACAGCTGGGGGCGCCCCCTTATCTACCTGTGCACTGTACATGGTGTCTATTACCGTGCTGCCCTCTGGACCCAGACTGGGGAGACTTAACCCCTTCCCAGCCCGGTGCCATAAGAGCCATGGCAATGGATTAGCTGAGGGATTGCAGCAGTTTCCTGCTGTAATGCGCCCATGGCTGGCTGGCATTGCAGCAGGATATGTGTGGAAACTTGTGGCAGACTTGGAGGCTGTGTGCTGCTTGCAGAGGCTGTGTGCTGTTGCAGGGGCTGATGTCAGGCGCTCTGGAGGCGCAGGCTCACCTTCCTCTGCTGCTTCTCCCAGGCTGGGTCTAGCAGGAGGTCCCGGTCCCAGTCCTCCTCCGGCTGCATGTAGTCATTATTCTGCGGAGAGTCATAATGATCCATCCCTGGCGACGGCTGCTGCTGCGCGGCGATGCTTGGACTTGTGGTGCTCCTGGGGTCCCCCTGTACAGAACCAGGCGGCGGCGGCGGCGGCAGATCCGAGCGTGGAGCCAGCGCTACAATGTAACCAAGAGCGAGCTGTGCCCGGGAGAGGGGAGGGGGCCGCTCCGGGACAGCCCCCCACACCAATCCGATTGGCCTGCGTCCTGCCCGGGGCTGCGAGCTCTGCTACTGGCGGCTGCAGCCATCAATCAGGGCAGCGGCGGTATATAGGGCGCCCGTACTGCAGGAGACGGAGGCGCGGGGCGCGGGGCGCGGGGCGCGGGGCGCGGGGCGCGGGGCGCGGGGCGCGGGGCGCGGGGCGCGGGGCGCGGGGCGCGGGGCGCGGGGCGCGGGGCGCGGGGCGCGGGGCGCGGGGCGCCCTCATCTCCTGTATGGGGGCAAAATATGGAAGACATCCAGGCTGTGTGTACCCCAATAACTAATGAAGGGGCTGTAGACGTGCATCAGTCTGGAGATCAGTGGTCCAAGAGGTGGGCTCCTCATCTACTGGCTCCCCACTGGCAGACACAGAAGAGCCCCCTGTACAGAAACTGTATATGGGGACCCTCTGTGGTCCAATAGCTCATGATAATGCACAATCCCGCCTGCTTTGGTGATAGTAATGGGCCTCCCACCTCTTGGGCCCCTGTGGGGTTGCACCAATGATATGCCCGCCCCTGGTGATCCCCCTTCAGAACCTGATGGGGGGGGACGTCGTGCACAAAAAATAAAAAATAATAGGGCCCTTTACAGTCCAATAGCTCGTCATAATGCACAGCTCCAACTAAGGCT
Source organism: Anomaloglossus baeobatrachus (assembly GCF_048569485.1). Taxonomy (NCBI): domain Eukaryota; kingdom Metazoa; phylum Chordata; class Amphibia; order Anura; family Aromobatidae; genus Anomaloglossus; species Anomaloglossus baeobatrachus. Next base: position 29,246,415 of record NC_134364.1, on the reverse strand, counting down.
AAAGGCTGCTTTACACGGTACGACCGATTGTGCAATTTCACAATCGATCGTACCCGCCCCCGTCCTTTTTGCGTCACGGGCAAATCGCTGCCTGTGTCACACAAAGTCAGTAACCGCCGTCACACGTACTTACCTCTCGTGCGACCTCGATGTGGGCGGCGAACGTCCACTTCCTGGAGTGGGAGGGACGTTTGGCGTCACAGCGATGTCACACGGCCGCCGGCCAATAGAAGCGGAGGGGCGGAGATGAGCGGGACGTAAACATCCCGCCCACCTCCTTCCTTCACATAGCCGGCGGCGGCCGCGTGACGCGGGTGAGCTGCTGTTCATCGTTCCCGGGGTGTCACACACTGCTAAATAAAGTTTAAACAGTGAAACAAAAAGAAAAAAGAGAAAAAAAAGAAACAAAGAATTTAAGAAATAATTAAAGAAATAGAAATATTTAATAAAATTCTAGCGGTAATATACTATTTATTGGAAAAATAGCAATAAATTATTATTTTTCTTTAATTTAATTCTCGGATTATGTGTGTGTGTTAAGGGACATATGCAATCATTATTTTAATGCCCAAAAGACATGCGTTTTGGAAGTCCAAAACGCATGTTTTCTGCATATAAAAAGCCGGTAAAACACAGGAATTTGAAGGAATCTTGGTTTTTTGCAACTTCTCATTGACTTCAATGTTAGCAAAACGCACCCAAAATGGCAAAAACAATTGACATGCTGCTTCTTTGAACGCATGGTTTTTGCCCCAAAATATGCAAATAAACGCAGCGTTTTGAAACGCAAAGTGCGGTCAGAAATTACACATTTTCCATAGGATAACATGGAAAAACAAAACGTAAGCCATTTGGCCAGAAAACGCTGCAGCTCAAAACGCTGCAGAAACGCAGGTTAAAAACGCAAAGTGGGGCCCTAGCCTAAGACTGCTTTCACACATCCAGTTTTTGCCGTCAGGCACAATCCGGCGAAATGCAAATAAAACGGATCCGGCGCCAGATCCGTTTTATTCCTCATTGACTTGTATTAGCACCGGATTGTGCGTTGCATGCGGCGTCTGCCGTATCCGACAAAATTTCTTCGGCTGCTGGAAAGGACGCAGCATGCAACATTTTTTGTCTCCGGCAAAAAAACGGACCACACCAGATCTGGCGCCGTCCGGCATGTTGTATAATGGAAGCCTATGGGCACCGGATCCGTCATCATCCGGCATATGACTGACTCCAACGAGTGATCCGTTTTTTTGAACTGAGCATGCTCAGTATCACAACAGATCCGTCAAAAAATGGAACGCATGGAAAAAACTGATGCGACGGATCTGTTTTTTCGCTGGATCCGTCGCATCAGTTTTTTTTTCAACGGATCGTGCCTGACAGCGAAAAACGGATGTGTGAAACCAGCCTAACATAGAGGTGCAATGTGCCCCGATGCGGCTGCACCAATAATCCGACTCGTGCGCCAAATTGATTTGATGTTTCTTGGTTCTTGACGGTCCTGAGGAAGGGAGCAGTGCTCCTGAAACGCGTAGACCTATGCCAATAATAAAGATACGTTAATCTTACTTTTCCATAAGTGAACATTGGCGCGGCATTATCACCCTTCTCTATTTTCCTCTGTTATCTGCCATCGGGTGGCTGCAGCCGGGATCATTGCTATATACGCGAGAAAAGGAGTTGTGACTTGCACAACTATATCTGGTGAGTATTCACTCCCCCCTCCTTACCCCACATTATTGGGGTAATACCATATCTGCGCTTTTTTCCCCACAGCTCTGCACATACTCATAGTATCATAGTATCATAGTATCATAGTTTTTAAGGTTGAAGGGAGACTCTAAGTCCATCTAGTTCAACCCGTAGCCTAACATGTTGATCCAGAGGAAGGCAAAAAAAAACCCAATGTGGCAAACAGGTTCCAATGGGGAAAAATTTCCTTCCTGACTCCACATCCGGCAATCAGACTAGTTCCCTGGATCAATACCCTGTCATAAAATCTAATATACATAACTGGTAATATTAAATTTTTCAAGAAAGGCGTCCAATGCCTGCACCAATATGAATGTTTGGAAACAGGCTTTTTTGCTAAGCGATGCACCAAATCCTAATACGTGTGCACATACCCTTACTCCGCAGGTCCAGTAATGAGTCTCTACTGCTGCCTCAGTCTATCTTGTTTGTCTGCAGCGCTGCAGTCAGTCACAGGATTCAGCTGTTTTGCCGGTGTAGATGACATGAGCCCGTTGGTTGGCTGCAGTGCTGATGTGATGTGCGTTGAGCTGCTAGGACCAAAACACAAACTCTGTTCCTCGAGGAGACCTCCACTTCAATTCCAATTAAAACTCTTTACTTAATAGTTCATATTCACAGACTATGCACCAGACAGCAGGCACACCTCTTCCAGCAGGCACACCTCTTCCAGCAGGCACTCATCTTCCAGCAGGCACACCTCTTCCAGCAGGCACTCATCTTCCAGCAGGCACTCATCTTCCAGCAGGCACACATCTTCCAGCAGGCACTCATCTTCCAGCAGGCACACATCTTCCAGCAGGCACTCATCTTCCAGCAGGCACACATCTTCCAGCAGGCACACCTCTTCCAGCAGGCACACCTCTTCCAGCAGGCACACCTCTTCCAGCAGGCACACCTCTTCCAGCAGGCACACCTCTTCCAGCAGGCACTCCTCTTCCAGCAGGCACACATCTTCCAGCAGGCACACCTCTTCCAGCAGGCACACCTCTTCCAGCAGGCACACCTCTTCCAGCAGGCACTCCTCTTCCAGCAGGCACTCCTCTTCCAGCAGGCACTCCTCTTCCAGCAGGCACTCATCTTCCAGCATGTTTCAGTGGTATAAAGCATAATCAGACACATTGCAGTTCCTGCTGAGCTGTTTCCGATCTTACTGTCCTGTAAGTCCCAGCATAAATTCATGATGGTCACCTTCCCTTCCAACTGCTCCACGTCCAGTCTCCTCATAGAAGAGGGGGTCAGAGGTTCTGCCGCTATGGCCTGAGTATAGCCTTGTACTCCCTGACACTTCAGTAGCCACGTGTCTTCTCATAGGGTTAGGGGATAGCCAGCAGTGCCAGAGTAGAGCCTTGAACTCCCTGACACTTCAGTAGCCACGTCTCCTCTCCTCATAGGAGTAGGGAATAGCCAGTAGTGCCAGAGTAGAGCCTTGTGCTCCTTGACACTTCAGTAGCCATGTCTCTTCTCCTCATTGGGTTAGTGGATAGCCAGTAGTGCTAGACTAGAGCCTTGTGCTCCCTGACACTTCAGTAGCCATGTCTCTTCTCCTCATGGGGTTAGGGGATAGCCAGTAGTGCTAGACTAAAGCCTTCTGCTCCCTGACACTTCAGTAGCCACGTCTCTTCTCATGGGGTTAGGGGATAGCCAGTAGTGCCAGAGGAGAGCCTTGTGTTCCCTGACACTTCAGTAGCCACGTCTCTTCTGCTCATGGGGTTAGGGGATAGCCACTAGTGCTAGAGTAGAGCCTTGTGCTCCCTGACACTTCAGTAGCCATGTTTCTTCTCATAGGGTTAGGGGATAGCCAGCAGTGCCAGAGTAGAGCCTTGTGCTCCCTGACACTTCTGTAGCCACGTCTCTTCTTCTCACAGGAGTAGGGAATAGCCAGTAGTGCCATAGTAGAGCCTTGTGCTCCCTGACACTTCAGTAGCCACATCTCTTCTCCTCATGGGGTTAGGGAATAGCCAGTAGTGCCAGAGTAGAGCCTTTTGCTCCCTGATACTTCAGTAGCCACGTCTCTTCTTCTCATAGGAGTAGGGAACAGCCAGTAGTGCCAGAGTAGAGCCTTGTGCTCCCTGACACTTCAGTAGCCACATCTCTTCTCCTCATGGGGTTAGGGAATAGCCAGTAGTGCCAGAGTAGAGCCTTGTGCTCCCTGATACTTCAGTAGCCACGTCTCTTCTTCTCATAGGAGTAGGGAACAGCCAGTAGTGCCAGAGTAGAGCCTTGTGCTCCCTGACACTTCAGTAGCGATGTCTCTTCTTCTCATAGGAGTAGGGAATAGCCAGTGGTGCCAGAGTAGAGCCTTGTGCTCCCTGATACTTCAGTAGCCACGTCTCTTCTCATAGGAGTAGGGAACAGCCAGTAGTGCCAGAGTAGAGCCTTGTGCTCCCTGATACTTCAGTAGCCACGTCTCTTCTCATAGGAGTAGGGAACAGCCAGTAGTGCCAGAGTAGAGCCTTGTGCTCCCTGACACTTCAGTAGCGATGTCTCTTCTTCTCATAGGAGTAGGGAATAGCCAGTGGTGCCAGAGTAGAGCCTTGTGCTCCCTGATACTTCAGTAGCCACGTCTCTTCTCATAGGAGTAGGGAACAGCCAGTAGTGCCAGAGTAGAGCCTTGTGCTCCCTGACACTTCAGTAGCCATGTCTCTTCTTCTCATAGGAGTAGGGAATAGCCAGTAGTGCCAGAGTAGAGCCTTGTGCTCCCTGATACTTCAGTAGCCACGTCTCTTCTCATAGGAGTAGGGAACAGCCAGTAGTGCCAGAGTAGAGCCTTGTGCTCCCTGACACTTCAGTAGCCATGTCTCTTCTTCTCATAGGAGTAGGGAATAGCCAGTAGTGCCAGAGTAGAGCCTTGTGCTCCCTGACACTTCAGTAGCCACGTCTCTTCTTCTCATAGGAGTAGGGAATAGCCAGTAGTGCCAGTGACTCGCCCACCCCAGGGCTATGGGACACCCGGTGCCGGGCCGGACAAGTCCGGTGGTAGTCAGTGGTGGCTGGGCCCGGCTCCGTGGCCCTGGTGGGTGTCAGTATAATATGTGGCTGATGACTTTAAGTTTGTGTTCGTGACGCCACCTGTGGTATGCGGCTATTAAGCCGCCGCTGCTGTGTAAGGCCTCCGGGGTGATGAAGTGGCAGCAATGGTGGTACTGCTCCCCACAGGTGGAGCGGTGCCCCGGGACACAGTTGGTGCTTGTGGAAGTCTATGGTGTTGTGTGACTAGCACGGTGCAGGGCCGACAAGCAATGAAAGAAACAGGCACAAACAGTAGTCTCTTTACCTTCTCCTCTTTTACTCGGCAGACGTTTAGTCCAGGGAGACCGTCACAGATGGTAAAGATGGTCCGGCCGGCCTGGAAGTGCCTGGGGTGATCTTTGGCCAGTTGAGTATGAGGCCTACTCCTTAATCTTTCTTTGCTGTTTTAGGACACTTCACTTTGGGTTAGCAATTGCCCTCTTGCTGCTGGGACTGGTGGTTCGTCCCTTTTTCTGTGGGGTAGACTGCGCAGGCCCTCTCTGGTGCTTCTCTGCTGGAGTCCACACCAGGCCCTTGGGATGCAGCTGTACCCTCAGTTTGCTTCTGGGCCAGGGGGCTTGCAGCTCTCCTGCCCTCCGGATTCAGCTACCAGGGATGGATTTTATGCCCTGGCAACTACAGACTCCGATGTCCGAGTCTCTGCTGTGCCTCTCTGCTCCCCTTGCTTCACTGGGCCAAGCTATCCCAGCTCTAGGCCCCAGTTTCACAAGGCAGCACTACTCTCCGTCTGTCCTCTTTCACTCCTGTCTCCAGACTAACCACTACTTCCTCCCTTCAGCCAGACTTAAGGAATGCTCCCCGAAGTTCCAGGTTCAGAGCTCCCTCTGCTGGCCGGAGGGAGAACTGTGTTGGGTGTTAACTTACTGGCCAATAGATCTCCCAATTACCTCCAGGCTCAGCATTAACCCTTTGGGAGGGCAATGCTGTTGTGGCGACCAGGTCCTGGGGCGCCACACTCCCCCTTAGTTAAATTCAGTACTCCCGGACTGTAGAAACAAACATGACATGTTAGAACCTTTCATCCCATTATGGGAGGCGCATTACTTGAACGTTACAAACTTAAACATTACTATTAGAGTCCAGTGTGGCTCCCTGCCGGGTGTCCATTACACTGCTCCATGGGGGACCCGCCGCGATCAAACCCCCAACGTAGGCTCTGGGCGTGCGTCAGAGCATTGTTGACCCCACTCTATGCACGCCGGACGGGTTTTTCTTCAGGGGTGTTGAGCACACTGGTGCTAACTATGAACAATTTAGGTGTTGGCCACCCATAGTCCAGTGGCCCAATTGTCCATCTTCGCAATCAAAGAACAAGAAAAACATTTGGTACACAACATTACAGACATTTCGCATAACTATTTACATTCTAATAAATACTCCTTCTTTTTCCCTTATACAGTTGACTCTCTATACCTTGGAGGGGGTTGTCCCCGAGTGCTGCGTTGGGACCTGCGTAGCTCTGGTGTTTGCCCCTGACTACGTGGGGTGTCTTCTACCTCCGCACTACAGGTTGGCCTAACCCCGATAGGTAAGCGTGATGGTTGCCTATGTGGTCTAAGAGTCGCCAAGGGTATGACAGGTTCACCACTGACAGGGGGTTGATCCTCCTGTTCCACTGCTGGCGTGTCATCTCGTGTTGGAGCGGACGGTTCTTTAGGTGGATCCGGAACCTTTTCTGTTTCTGGCTCGACCAACTGCGGAAACGTCAAAACTGGTACCACTATGGCATTGTTTATTCGGGTCCAAGTTTTGGGGAATTTTCCAAGGATGGTTTGAATCATCTCCCCTTCTTTCTCTTGACTTTGGGGACTTCCTTGTACTTCTTCCATTTCTCTTTGGATTCTGCACCGTTCAGGGCACGCTTTCAGGCGGTCTCGAGAAATTGCTTGATAGGTCTTGCCTTCATCCTTGCTTATGAGGCATACCTTACTATTGTCAAAGTTGGAGGGGATAATGATGTAGGGCTCGTTTTCCCACTGATCATCCAATTTATGCGTCCTCCGCTTCTTCTTGAGGACTTGTTCTCCAGGTGCTAAGGGAGTTGCTGGGGCTGTTTGATTGTAATGCTGCTCTTGTCTCGTTCTTGCTTGAGACAGGCTCCTCTCTACGCATTCCTGGACCTTACGGTACCGCTGCTGCCGTTCTGTATCCCAATCCTCTATTTCTTGAACCGCCTCAGGCGACACAGTCCCCATCTCAAAGTCTACAGGCAACTTGCCAGGTCTGGCTCGCATCAGGTAAGCAGGGCTGCAGTTGGTCGAATTTACTGGGATATGGTTGTACAGGTCTACCAGATCTGGCAACTTCTCTGGCCATTGATTCCTTTCTTCCAGCGGTAGGGTCTTCAGCATATCAATAACCACATGGTTCATTTTCTCGCACAGTCCATTGGTTTGGGGGTGGTACGGTGTGGTTCTGATTTTCTTACAGCCGTACATGTTACAGAACTCTTGGAACACTTCGGCCTCGAATGCAGGACCTTGATCAGTCAGTACCCTTTCCGGATAACCGTGAGGTCGACAAAAGGATGCCTGGAACGCTCTAGCTGCTGTTCTGGCTGTCTGGTCCTTCACAGGCACTACTACCAGGAAACGGGAGTAATGGTCCACAATGGTGAGGGCGTACACATAGCCTGACCGGCTTTGTGTTAACTTCACGTGGTCCAGGGCCACCAACTCCAGGGGCTGCTTCGTGACAATTGGCTGTAGGGGAGACCTTTGGCTGGCATCATCCTTCCGCCTCAGGTTACACGGGCCACAGTCTCGGCACCACTTCTCGATCATCTTTCTCATGTGCACCCAATAGAACCGATCACGGAGTAGGGCCTCCAACTTCTTCCACCCGAAGTGTCCTGCGTTATCATGATAAGCTGCTAGGACCATTGGAGCATCCCTCTGCGGAACCACTATCTGCCAGACGAGTTCATTTGTTCGCCAGTTGACATATCTCTTGCAGAGCTTGCCTTGGTAGGTGAACAGTCGTCCCCTCTCTTTCCACAACTGCTGGGCTTCTTCTGGAGCATCTGGGCCAAGATGAGTCTCAGCTTGTGCCAGCTTTTCTTTGACCAATCGCACAGCCGGGTCACCGTTCTGTGTCTCTTCCCAATTATGGTGGAGTAATGGGTTAACCGAGACCTCGTGTTGGCTCGAGCGCTTCACTCCCACAGCATGCTCACACTGGGAAACACCCTGATGATGGAAAGCCGGTAACCCTATCTCTTCGAGTTCATCCAGGTCTTCTCCAGATTCGGGTAAGTGAGGCATTCTGGACAGCGCATCAGCATTGTTATTCTTCTTGCCAGCCCGATACTTGATGGTAAAGTCAAAGTTAGACAGCCGGGCCATCCATCGCTGTTCCAACGCACCTAACTTGGCTGTTGCCAGGTGTGTCAACGGATTGTTGTCCGTGAAGATGGTGAACTTGGCCGACGCCAGATAGTGCTTGAAGCGTTCAGTCACTGCCCAAACAATAGCGAGGAACTCCAGCTTGAAGGAACTGTAGTTTTCTGGATTCCTTTCTGTGGGCCGAAGCTTCCTACTGGCGTACGCTATCACCCTCTCTCTGCCTCCCTGCACCTGGGACAGAACTGCTCCCAGTCCCACGTTGCTGGCATCTGTGTACAGTACAAACGGCTGGCTGTAGTCAGGGTAGGCCAGAATCTCTTCTCCCGTGAGAGCCCCTTTCAGCCGGACAAAGGATGTTTCTAGTTGGCTGCTCCATTCAAATGGAGGGCTCTGCTTCTTAGCCTGCTTTGGCTGGCCCACCAGGAGATCTTGAAGGGGCGCTGCTACCTTGGTGAAACCATCAATGAACCTTCGGTAGTAGCCCACCAGCCCAAGGAACTGCCGCACCTCCTTTACCGTGGTGGGTCTTGGCCAGTCCTTGATTACGGTGACTTTCTCCGGATCAGGTGCCACACCTTCTGCGCTGACCACATGACCCAGGTACTGTACCTTTGGCTTCAAGAGGTGACACTTGGACGGCTTTATCTTCAGGCCATATTTCGACAAGGACTCAAACACTTCTGCTAAGTGCCTCAGGTGGTCTTCATAAGTCTTGGAGTAGACTATGACGTCATCCAGGTACAATAGCACAGTTTCAAAGTTGTGGTGGCCCAAGCAGCACTCCATCAACCTTTGGAATGTCCCTGGGGCGTTGCAGAGCCCGAATGGCATACAGTTGAACTCACAGAGGCCCATTGGTGTCGTGAATGCAGTCTTCTCCTTGTCCGCTTCTGCCACGGGAACCTGCCAATACCCACTGGTGAGATCCAAGGTGGAGAAATAGTTAGCTGACTTTAAGGCTGTTAGTGACTCCTCTATTCTGGGCAGTGGATAAGCATCTTTATGTGTAATGCGGTTAATTTGCCTGTAATCTACGCACATTCTCATTGTACCATCTTTTTTCTTTACGAGCACTAGTGGAGCTGCCCAGGGGCTACAACTATCTCTGATAACCCCAGCCTCCTTCATTTCCCGCAACATTTCTTTGGCACGCTGATACTGTGCGGGGGGCACAGGGTGGTATCTCTCTTTAATGGGATGATGATCACCCGTGGGGATTTGATGTTTAACCCCTTTCACTTGCCCAAAATCTAGGGGGTGTTTGCTGAAGACCCGCTCGTACTCCTGTACCACCCGGTAAACCCCATGCTTTTGGTGTGAGGGGGTGGAGTCGGTGCCCACATGTAATTTTTGGCACCAGTCTTCCAGCTGTCCCTTGGAGCCATTGTCTTCCGCCTGGTCGGACGGGATCAAGGGTTCCACTGCTTTGATGGTATTGTTGCTGACAGTGTACAGTTTGGCTACAGTGGCGTACCGGGGCAATTTGGCCTCCTCCTCCCCACAATTCAGGACACGGATGGGCACTCTCCCCTTGCGGACGTCTGCTACCCCTCTGGCTACCAGGACTCCCGGCCTACTGTCTGAATACACCGGTTCTACCAAGGCATGGTAATCCTGACCCTTGAGGCCTATTGCTACCCGACACCATATCAACATTTCACTTCTTGGGGGTATTGCAATGGGGAGGGGGTCACTTACCCTCACACTGCCAATTTCTCCTCCGGCCAGCTCTACCTGCTGCCTCCTCATCAGGGCTCTGATCTCCCTCTGTAGGGCACGCTGCTGCCCGGAGCTGGCAGTTTCAGACGCCTGTTGCAACAAAATTATCACTTCGGCAATACAATTTTCTATCACATTTGTACCAATGGTTAGCAGTGGGTCAGATTCTTTGCGATCAATATCTACAATTATCATCCCCTGACATGGCAATTCCACCCGCCCCACTTTAATGGTTACTTCTTTGTACCCAATTTGGGGTAAGGGCTGACCATTACTGGCCACAATTGTTAAATCATCGTCTGGGCCATGGTCAATGTCTGAATCAGCCCAATATCTTTTGTACAGTTTGTAGGGGATGGTTGTTACCTGGGACCCCGTATCCAGGAGGGCATTCAAAGGGATCCCATCCAGCACAATAGGAAGGACCGGACGTCCTCCGACATACTTGCTGCGGCTGGGGGTCGAGCCGGGCTTCCTCACACCTGGGGGTTGGCTCCTGGCCCCAGGCTCAGCCCATTTAAAGGACAGCGTCGTGCAATGTGGCCCGCCTGGCTGCAGCGGCGGCAGATCGGTTGTCCCGTTGAATCATACCGGTCTGTGTCTCTGCCTCGGGTCGGCGGAATCCTCCTCTGTCGCATCCAGGGGACGTCATCTGGGCTGGAGGCCAACTCGAGTCTTGCAGGCGATGGGGTCACTTGTAGAGACTGCACGGTCTTGGCCAGGGCAGCTACAGTCTTGGTCAGCTCCTGGACCTGCTGTCTGAGCTCTGCAGTGGGGTCCTTATCCAGGGACTGCGCCTCAGCCCCTGCAGCGGCTCGTGTTGCAGGCACCACCCCGGGGTACGTGATAGCAAGAGGCCGGAGGGATACTGGGTCATTCGGTGTAGATTCTCTCAGTACCCGGATGGCCTGGTCCTTAAACTTTGCAAAGTCCAGAGCAGGGTTCTGCAGGACCATGATACGCAGCTGGGTCCTGTGGGCATCTGACAGGAGCCCCTCTATGAACTGCTCAGTTAGGAGTTTGTCTTCTTCACGTACACTCTCTGGGTCCACCTGTTTAACTGCTTTCAGGGCCTCCTGCAAGTTTAAGGCATAGTCCCTTATGCTGTCTGTGGCCCGTTGCTTGCACCCAAAGAATCTCATCTTTATCTCTGCTGCGGTGCGGGTGTCAAAAGTACTCTTTAGCTTGGCCAATATCTGGGTTACTGTCCCTTTATCTGTATCAGGCCAGGACTTCGCTTCACGCTGGGCTGCGCCGGCTAGCTGTCCCATTAATATGCCCACCTTCTGGCTCTCAGTCAGAGGATACACCCGGAACAAGCTGTGCAGGCTTTCCCTGAAGTCACTCAAGGTATGGGACTCCCCGGAGTACTGCGGTAGCCATTCTGCTCCCGGGATGTACGGCATTGTGATCGGCATTACCGGCGCTGCAGCGGGGGCTGGGGCGACGGCGACTGGGATTGCTTCGGCTGGTGCTGCGGCGTCTCGGGCTATGGCAGCCACCTGCTCTTCCTCTGAGTCGGACATCTTCTTCCCCCTTAGTGAACCTTACCAGGCTCTGTTCACTTTTCAAATTTCCTTCTGGGTCGCGCGGGGTTAACAGCGCTCTGCTCTGATTGCGCGCTCCCTTCGCGCTCTTTGTCAGGCACGCCCCCCTTCTTCCTGCGCTCGGCGAGGCTAATGGCGGCGGCAGTTTGCAGACAGTACACAGTCTTTTAAGCACAATTCCTGCAGGCGCACAGTACCCGGTGGGACCGGGCACGAAATCCTGTTCGTGACGCCAAAAGTTGACTCGCCCACCCCAGGGCTATGGGACACCCGGTGCCGGGCCGGACAAGTCCGGTGGTAGTCAGTGGTGGCTGGGCCCGGCTCCGTGGCCCTGGTGGGTGTCAGTATAATATGTGGCTGATGACTTTAAGTTTGTGTTCGTGACGCCACCTGTGGTATGCGGCTATTAAGCCGCCGCTGCTGTGTAAGGCCTCCGGGGTGATGAAGTGGCAGCAATGGTGGTACTGCTCCCCACAGGTGGAGCGGTGCCCCGGGACACAGTTGGTGCTTGTGGAAGTCTATGGTGTTGTGTGACTAGCACGGTGCAGGGCCGACAAGCAATGAAAGAAACAGGCACAAACAGTAGTCTCTTTACCTTCTCCTCTTTTACTCGGCAGACGTTTAGTCCAGGGAGACCGTCACAGATGGTAAAGATGATCCGGCCGGCCTGGAAGTGCCTGGGGTGATCTTTGGCCAGTTGAGTATGAGGCCTACTCCTTAATCTTTCTTTGCTGTTTTAGGACACTGCACTTTGGGTTAGCAATTGCCCTCTTGCTGCTGGGACTGGTGGTTCGTCCCTTTTTCTGTGGGGTAGACTGCGCAGGCCCTCTCTGGTGCTTCTCTGCTGGAGTCCACACCAGGCCCTTGGGATGCAGCTGTACCCTCAGTTTGCTTCTGGGCCAGGGGGCTTGCAGCTCTCCTGCCCTCCGGATTCAGCTACCAGGGATGGATTTTATGCCCTGGCAACTACAGACTCCGATGTCCGAGTCTCTGCTGTGCCTCTCTGCTCCCCTTGCTTCACTGGGCCAAGCTATCCCAGCTCTAGGCCCCAGTTTCACAAGGCAGCACTACTCTCCGTCTGTCCTCTTTCACTCCTGTCTCCAGACTAACCACTACTTCCTCCCTTCAGCCAGACTTAAGGAATGCTCCCCGAAGTTCCAGGTTCAGAGCTCCCTCTGCTGGCCGGAGGGAGAACTGTGTTGGGTGTTAACTTACTGGCCAATAGATCTCCCAATTACCTCCAGGCTCAGCATTAACCCTTTGGGAGGGCAATGCTGTTGTGGCGACCAGGTCCTGGGGCGCCACACCAGAGTAGAGCCTTGTGCTCCCTGACACTTCAGTAGCCATGTCTCTTCTCATAGGAGTAGGGAATAGCCAGTAGTGCCAGAGTAGAGGCTTGCACTCTTGGACGGTTGGGGAGACTTAACCTGAGAAAGCCAACCCTGCTTTAGGATCACATTATCTCTACTCCAGTCTCCTTTCTCCACCACAAGTTACCCACTGCATACGGCCTTCATGACCTACAGGCTATCCGCATCTACCACACTCAGACTTCTAGCTGAAACCATCTCTTTCCCTATCAGCTAACCCCTCCCATTGTGGGCTAGTCCCAACACTTAACTATTACTTACCCTGTAGTCTGGTGACTACATTCACAAGTGCTATTGCCATATACATCATAACATATTATCTCACTGTACATTATATATTACACATCACATATTACAATATTTACAAAAGACGCGGGACACCATCACATTACAGCACACAATACCACAATGTGATTGGTGTCTTCAAGGAAAGCAACGTGACGGCACACAGTCCACTTTTTATAGGTGTCCAGCCACCACTCCATAAAGAAAGAGATTGGTGAGGATCCCAGTGGTCATACCACCACGGATAATTAAACTTATCACCTATAGGATAGGTGATAGTAGAAGATGGGAATAAGCCTTTTATGATTTACACAGTAAACGTACATCAGGATGTGTAACATACATTGCAACACCTACACCGATGGCAAGCAGGTCATGCTTCCTGTCAATTGTTACACATGCTACTTCTTTTTCTCACAAAACAGCAACATTTTCCTATCCTTCATCTTCACTAAACCTCAGTTGCCAATCTTGACAAAGCAGGCCCTTAGTTATTTATATAGTCAACATGGCCAAATTGTGCCTAAAGTGTCAATATTTTGTGTGGCCACCATCATTTCCAAGCACTCCCTTTACTCTCTTGGGCCTAGAGGTCACTAGAGCTTCACAGGAGCCGCTGGATCATCCTCCATGACGACATCACGCAGCTGGTGGATTTTAGAGACCTTGTGCTCCTCCACCTTCCGTTTGAGGGTGTCCCACAGATGCTCAACAGGGTTTAGGTCTGGAGACATGCTTGGCCAGTCCAGCACCTTTACCCTCAGTTTCTTTAGCAAGGCAGTGAGCATCTTGGAGGTGTGTTTAGGGCCATTATCATGTTGAAATACTGCTCTGTGGCCCAGTTTCTGAAGAGACGGGATCCTAATCTGCTTCAGTGTGTCACAGTACATGTTGGCATTCGTAGTTCCCTCAATGAACTGTAGCTCCCCACAGCCAGCGGCACTCATGCAGCCCCAAACCATGACCCTCCCTCCACCATGCCTGACTGTAGGCAGGACACACTTGTCTTTGTATTCCTCTCCTGGTTGCTGCCGCCACATACGCTTAACACCATCTGAACCAAATAAGTTTATCTTGGTCTCGTTAGACCACAGGACATTGTTCCAATAATCCATGTCCTTAGTCTGCTTGTTTTTAGCAAACTGTTTGCGGTCTTTCTTGTGCATCATCTTTAGAAGAGGCTTCCTTCTGGAACAACAGAAATGCAGACTAAAGGGTGCTTTACACGCTGCGACATCGCTAGCGATCTCGTTAGCGATGTGATACGCCATATGCCAGATACGATTTGCCAAGATCGCACATAGGTCGCTTTTATAGCGCCGGTCACATGTGCGATCTCGGCAAATCGTATCTGCGATCTGGCGTGTCACATCGCTAACGAGATCGCTACCGATGTCGCAGCATGTAAAGCACCCTTAATTTGATGCAATGTATGACATATGGTCTGAGCACTGACAGGCTGATCCCTCCACCCCTGTAACCCCTGCAGCAATGTTGGCAGCACTTATTCATCTATTTAAAAAAAAAAAAAGACACCCTCTGGATATGATACTGAGCATGTGCACTTAACTAATTGGGCTGACCGAGGCCTGTTCGGAGTGGAAACCTGTCTCGTTAAACCACTCTATGGTCTTGGCCACCATGCATCAGCTCAATTTCAGGATGATGGCAATCTTCTTATAGCCTCGGCCATCTTTATGTAGGGGAACAATTTGTTTTTGTTTTTTTCAGATCCTCAGAGAATTCTTTGCCATGAGAAGCCATGTTCAACTTCCAGTGCCCAGTATGAGAGAGTGTGTGAGAGATAACACCAAATGTAACACACCTGCTCCCCATTCACACCTGAGACCTTGCAACACTGATGAGTCACATGACACCGGGGAAGGGAAATGGATAATTGGGCACAATTTGGCCATTTTCACTTAGGGGTGTACTCATTTTGTTTTCCCACAGTTTTGACATTAATGGCTATGTGTTATTTAGAGGGCACCAAATTTACACTGTTATACAAGCTGCACACGGACTACTGTACATGGTATCACAGGGTCAGATATTCATTTTTCCCCATAAAACGTTATAATAAAATATTTACAAAAATATGAGGGGTGTACTCATATTTGTGACTTACTGTATATACATATAACATACACCTTACTATTTACTTATTACCAAAATAGTGCAATAGTGTAAAAATAATATAAAAGTATATAAGCATTGAACACGTCACCAATTTTCTAAGTAAATATATTTCTAAGGCTAGTTTCACACTTGCGTTGAACGGTATCCGTTGCATTGCGTTGTGTAACGGATGCAACGGATGTGTTGCATAAATTGGCACAACGGATGCAACGGATGCTGCAAAACAACGCAATTCGTTTTGATTTTTTTTTTTTACAGTTTTACCAGCGGCAGACTATTGCAGCCGGCCGCCGGGTGATCAGCTGATCGCTCCCAGTAGCCGGCCGCCGGGTGATCAGCTGATCGCTCCCAGTAGCCGGCCGCCGGGTGATCAGCTGATCGCTCCCTGCAGCCGGCCGCCGGGTGATCAGCTGATCGCTCCCTGAAGCCGGCCGCCGGGTGATCAGCTGATCGCTCACTGCAGCCGTCCGCCGGGTGATCAGCTGATCGCTCCCTGCAGCCGGCCGCCGGGTGATCAGCTGATCGCTCCCAGTAGCCGGCCGCCGGGTGATCAGCTGATCGCTCCCTGCAGCCGGCCGCCGAGTGATCAGCTGATCGCTCCCAGTAGCCGGCCGCCGGGTGATCAGCTGAGCGCTGTCACTTGCCGGCCGCCGGGTGATCAGCTGATCGCTCCCTGCAGCCGGCCGCCGGGTGATCAGCTGATCGCTCCCTGCAGCCGGCCGCCGGGTGATCAGCTGATCGCTCCCTGCAGCCGTCCGCCGGGTGATCAGCTGATCGCTCCCAGTAGCCGGCCGCCGGGTGATCAGCTGATCGCTCCCTGCAGCCAGCCGCCGGGTGATCAGCTGATTGCTCCCTGCAGCCGGCCGCCGGGTGATCAGCTGATCGCTGTCACTTGCCGGCCGCCGGGTGATCAGCTGATCGCTCCCTGCAGCCGGCCGCCAGGTGATCAGCTGATCGCTCCCTGCAGCCGGCCGCCGGGTGATCAGCTGATCGCTCCCTGCAGCCGTCCGCCGGGTGATCAGCTGATCGCTCCCAGTAGCCGGCCGCCGGGTGATCAGCTGATCGCTCCCTGCAGCCAGCCGCCGGGTGATCAGCTGATTGCTCCCTGCAGCCGGCCGCCGGGTGATCAGCTGATCGCTCCCAGTAGCCGGCTGCCGGGTGATCAGCTGAGCGCTGTCACTTGCCGGCCGCCGGGTGATCAGCTGATCGCTCCCTGCAGCCGACCGCCGGACGCTCAGCTGAGCGCTGTCACTTGCCGGCGGCCGGGCATGCCGGTGGGCGGGCGCTCAGCTGAGCGCTGTGACTTGCCGGCGGCCGGGCATTCTGGCGGCCGGTCGCTCAGCTGAGCGCTGTCGTTTGCCGATGGCCGGGCGCTCAGCTGAACGTTCAGCCACCGCGAGCCAAAATAAAGTTTGATTAAAAAAAAAAAAAGAGCATGCGCAGTGAAATCCAGAGGATTCCGCTGCTCAAAATAACGTTAGATGCTGCGTTCCTCCCGCTGGGCGGAAGCAACGGAGCGTCGCCCAGCGGAAGCAACACAGGTCCTTTTGGTACAATCCGTCACCCATACAAGTCTATGGGAAACAGCGGGATCCGTTAACGGATTCCGCTGTTTTCCAAAAGGGCGGATTGTAACGGAAGGAGATAAACGCAAGTGTGAAAGTACCCTAAAGATGCTGTTTACGTGAATTAGTGGGAAAAAGTATTGAACGCGCTTACTGAAATTTATTTAACTATTCACGTTTTAATGCGGGTGCGAGCTAGAGTGGACCCACTGGGCCGCCAGTACCGGTTCACCTGCGGGGTGTAACTAGGTGGACACCAGGTTTTTTACCAGAGCCTCTGATGGTGAGGATGGACTGGGCTGTAACAACCAGGTACTACCCAGGGAGAGACGGTACTGCAACACCTGACCCCAGAGGTCAGGGAAGGGATACAGATAGTCTCTGATTGTCAGGTGCAGCCAGGACGGTAGATACAGACTGCTGCAGTTGATATGGCTGGTACAGCAGGCAAGGAGGGAACGCAGGTGCAGCAGGAACGGCAGGATGACTTGTAAAGCGGGCACTGCTGGTATGGATAGTACAGCAGCGGGTACTGAGGTTAGCAACACAGCCATACTGCAGCAGCACAGGGACCAGGGACCTAACAACGCATCTCTAGGATAGACCACGCTGCCCAGGCACCTCTCATAAGGTCTTAAATACATAGTGCCTCTCAGCGGTAGGTAGAGAGGCGCTTGCGGGTTAGGGCATGCTTGACTCTTAAGAATAGGTGCGTGTGCTCCCTAAGTGCACTCTCAGGAGACCTGTGTGGCATGCAGAGGGACCGGGGATGCAGGAGCTACTGCTGAGCGGACAGGAGGGTTAGGGTGCCAGCATCCCCACAAGTGGAGGAGAGCAGGACAGTGGGGGGACGCCGGTAACGGTGTTAGGCTAGGTTCACATTTCCGTCAATTTGTACCAGTCACAATCTGTTAAACATATACATATATTCCCATATACTTGTATGAGCGGCGGATTGTGACTGATGATGCTGCGTTGCATCCTCCGCCCGACTGATCAGTGATACAATGACTGACCTCGGGTGGCAAGAACGCAGCATGTAGCGTTTTTTGAGCAGTGGAATCCTTTTAATTCCGCTGCGCAAGCTCTCTCTCGGCAGCCGAACGATCAGTTGATGGCCCGGCGGTCGGCTTCTGTGAGCGATCAGCTGATCACGCGGCGGCCGGCTTCTGTGAGAGATCAGCTGATCGCCCGGCGGTCGGCTTCTGTGAGCGATCAGCTGATCACCCGGCAGCCGCCTTCTGTGAGCGATCAGCTGATCGCCCGGCGGCCACCTTCTGTGAGCGATCAGCTGATCGCCCGGCGGCCGCCTTCTGTGAGCGATCAGCTGATCGCCCGGCGGCCGACTTCTGTGAGCGATCAGCTGATCGCCCGGCGGACGCCTTCTGTGAGCGATCAGCTGATCGCCCGGCGGCCGCCTTCTGTGAGCAATCAGCCGATCACCCGTCGGCCGGCTAATGAGAGCGATCAGCTGATCACCCGGCGGCCGGCTAATGAGAGAGATCAGCTGATCACCCGGCGGCCGGCTAATGAGAGCGATCAGCTGATCACCCGGCGGCCGGCTAATGAGAGAGATCAGCTGATCGTTCTCATTAGCCGGCCACCGGGAGATCATCTGTTCGCTCTCAATAGCCAGCGGCCGGCTAATGTGAACGATCAGCTGATCGTTCTCTCTCTCACGTTTTACAACGGAATCCGACAATGAATTCTATTCTTGTTATCCGTTGTACAACACATCAGTCACAAGCGTCAAGCAATGCATGTGACCGATGCAAAACAACGGAAATGTGAACCTAGCCTAACACGCAAGCATTCCTCAGGTGGGATATTGGTCCATTCTTCCACACAAACACTCTTCATATCCTAAAGGTCCTGTGTGCTCCTTCTATGAACACTGAGCTTTGGTTCCTTCTGTAAATTTTCTATTGGATCCAGGTTTGGTAATTGGCTCAGCCTTTCTAGCAGCTTTATTTTCTTTCTCTGAAACCATTTGAGATATTTCCTTGGTTGTGTGTTTGGGATCATTGACTTGCTGAAATGTCCATCCTCATTTTATCTTCATCATCCTGGTAGATGGCAGCAGAATTTTATCAACAATGTCTTGGTACACCATTCATCCTTCTTTTAATTATATGACTTTTGCCAGCGTTGTATGCTGAAAAACAGGCCCTCACCATGATGTTCCCACCTCCAATTTTCACAGTTTGGGGTGATATCCAGTGCTTTTTGGCCTCCAAACATGGTGTTTATTATTAGCATCCAAAGAGTTCAATTTTGGTCACTCTTCTGTCAGAAAGCTTGTGAGGAGCACCTGGTCATGGTTGGTTTATTTTGAGATTATGTTTTTTACACTTCTGAAGTATGGCCGCAACAGAGCTCTCTGGAACTTTGAGCAGTTTAGAAATTCTTCTGTAATTAATACCATCAGTATGTTTTGCAACAATAAGGTTACAAAGGTTTTGAGACAGCTCACTGGTTTTACCGATCGTGAGATGTTTTTTGTGTGGCATCATGATAACGAGACACCTTGTTATAGGCCATCACTTGAACCAGCTGATATTATTTTTCATTAACTGTCAGGATTGCTTTTTAATTAATGATAGAGTTCAGCTGGTGACATGACTTTCCATGGATTTTTTTCACCTCTCTTTCTTTATGTGTGCAATACTTTTTCCCTTTGTCATTTCTCATTATTACATATAAGTTAATTTATGGACATCTATGGTTTAGTTTATTTGCCTGTATGGACTGGATGGGTTGATACAGACATCTGGTAATCATTTCATTTCATTAGCATCTTAAAAAAATATATTTACTTAGAAAATGTATGTGTTTAATACTTTTATTACTGTTGTATACAGTGTGTCCACCCATATCCTGTCCACCGCCATTAACTTGAGAACGGCGGCAGCTATAGGCATAGAGGTGGTGTCTAGGTATAGTAAAGTAGCCATGTGCTACTCAATGAAACCACCTATAGCGCCACATGGTGGAAAACAACAGAGTTAGCATTTTTATCTCAAAAATGGAACAGGATAGAGAAAAAAAGTGAATTACAAAGTTGTAGGACATCATCAATTCAATACGAATCGACACCTTGTATACAGAAATGCTATGATTAGAACGTGTAAAAGTCACAAGGCTGCGGACGTGAAGTGATACCTCATGGAGACCTTCCTACAAGTCATTGGGTATGGTGGCTGTGTGGAGTGGCCTCCACGCTCACCTGACCTGACCCCATTGGACTTCTTTCTGTGAGGTCACATCAAACATCAGGTGTATGCGACCCCTCCACCAACATTGCAGGACCTACGACCACGTATCACAGATGCTTGTGCAAACGTGTCACCTACCATATTGCACAACGTGCAGCAAGATACAGTATGCTGTCCAGAGTCCAGATGTGCATTGCAGCTGACGGGGGCCACTGAGCATCAAAGTTAAATGAGCGCCATATGCGTGACCAGGATTCAATGTTTTGGGGGGGTCATGGGTTTCATATAGCATTTCTGTATGCAAGGTGTCGATTCGTATTGAATTGATGATGCCCTACAACTTTGTAATTCACTTTTTTTCTCTATCTCGTTCCGTGTTTGAGATAGAAATGTTTTCCACCAGGTGGCGCTATAGGTGGTTTCATTGCGTAGCGCATGGCTACTTTACTATACCTAGACACTACTTCTATGCCTATAGCTGCCGCCGTTCTCAAGTTAATGGCGGTGGCCAGGATATGGGTGGACACACTGTATATCTGTGAGTGACACTTGGCCCAAATTAAAAGTAAAAAAAAGAAGACATAAACGTAAGGACAGCTTCCAGCGTGGTATTATTTTTTGGGATACAGGATTGCCTGCTCTCCATCTTCTCACCAGGACGAATTGTACTCTACTTTCATTTGCCTCCAATTTCATATGGAAGCAGACAGATTCCAACAGTATTGCAGGCACTATATAGTAAAATGGCAGGCAGAATACCGACAGCTGTGTTTGAATTCCCTATTTACTAGTTTCAATGCTAAGCTCTACTTTTTTTCCTCATGTTCCCCCTTAATGCAATGAAAAAGAACCTAAGTGAATAAGTCTCCAATTTCCTTTGTTGTACGGTTGGTAAAACAAGCCCTGTTACTTAGTAACTAATTAGGGTATGTTCACAATGGATTTTTTAGTAGTTGATCCTCTGCAAAATCCTCCTTAAGGCTATGTGCGCACTAGAAAATGACTTTTTCTTAAGGAAAAACCGGACCTTGTGAAAGAATCCCGCACCTGTGGTAAAAAAACGCACCAAAACCACAACATAATCCACATGCGGTTTTGGTGCAGATTTGGTGCAGAATTTCTGCGGGTTTTGCCGCAGGTTGGTCCTTGCGGTTTTTTACCAATAATTAATGGCAAAACCGCAAGGACTTGCAGAAAAGAAGTGACATGCACATTAATTTCGCAGCAGAAATTCCGCGGATAAATACGCAGGGACAAAAAACGTAGTGTGCACACAGCTTTTTTTAATCTCCATAGATTTTGTTGGAGAAAAAAATGTAGAAAACACGCCACGTGGCCACGTAGCCTGAGGCGGGCTTTGCACATTACGACATCGCATGCCGATGCTGCGATGCCGAGCGCGATAGTCCCCGCCCCCGTCGTACGTGCGATATCTTGTGATAGCTGGCGTAGCGAACATTATCGCTATGGCAGCTTCACATGGACTCACCTGTCCTGCGACGTCGCTCTGGCCGCCGAACCGCCTCCTTCCTAAGGGGGCGGGCCGTGCGGCGTCACAGCGACGTCACACAGCAGGCAGCCAATAGCAGTGGAGGGGCGGAGATGAGCGGGACGTAACATCCCGCCCACCTCTTTCCTTCTCATTGCAGCCGGGACGCAGGTAAGGAGATGTTCCTCGCTCCTGCGGCTTCTCACACAGCGATGTGTGCTGCCGCAGGAGCGAGGAACAACATCGTACCTGTCGCAGCACCGGCATTATGGAAATGTCGGAGTATGCACCGATGATACGATAACGACGCTTTTGCGCTCGTTCATCGTATCAAAAAGGTTTTACACACTACGACATCGCAAGTGATGCTGGATGTGCGTCACTTTCGATTTGACCCCATCGACATTGCACGTGCGAAAAGCCGCACTTAGGCGGGCTTTGCACACTACGACATCGCAGGTGCGATGTCGGTGGGGTTAAATTGAAAGTGACGCACTTCCTGCGTCGCTCTCAACATCGTAGTGTGTAAATCCTAGATGATACGATTAACGAGCGCAAAAGCGTCGTAATCGTATCATCGGTATAGCGTTGGCGTAATCCATAATTACGCTAACGCGATGGTCCGATGTTGTTCCTCGTTCCTGCGGCAGCACACATCGCTGTGTATGAAGCCGCAAGAGCGAGGAATATCTCCTACCGGCGTCACCGCGGCTCCTGTAGGATATGCGGAAGGAAGGAGGTGGGTGGGATGTTTACATCCTGCTCATCTCCGCCCCTCCGCTCCTATTGGCCGCCTGCCGTGTGACGTCGCAGTGACGCCGTACGACCCGCCCCCTTACTAAGGAGGCGGGTCGCCGGCCAGAGCGACATCGCAGAATAGGTGAGTCCATGTGAAGCTGCCGTAGCGATAATGTTCGTTACGGCAGCTATCACAAGGATATCGCAGCTACGACGGGGGCGGGGACTATCGCGCTCGGCATCGCAGCATCGGCTTGCGATGTCGCAGCGTGCAAAGTACTCCTTAGAGTTGTAGTTGACTGTAAATAATCAAATCACAGGTCATAAGTTAGTTGCTGTTACATCTGATTTACATTGTGGTTTTTGTATTTGTATCCAAATTTACTTGCAGGTCTTCAACAATATTTTATTTTGTTACCAATGTTTTTGCATGTAAGTTATTAATAAGTACACATTTCCATAAGCGTTACATCTTGGAACTAGACTAGATATTAATTTATTTGCTTGTCATAGCCTCATCATTTTCCAGAGCACTTTACAGATATTATCATCACGGTCCCCATGTCTTTAGAGTTCCAACATACAAACTTTATAGGGGGTTTCCCACAAACAAAGTTAATATTAAAGTTGATCTTGGAATAATAATAATTTTCACAATTGGATGTGTTTGATAAAAATGATCCTGTGCTGAGATACTCTTATATATGTATCCGTGTTATGTACTGTGTAATGGCTGTGTCTGACCGTACAGGGACATGGTCTGGTCATATCACATCTGGGTCAGGAAGGAAGGAAAAAAGAGGATACAGATATGCCAGTATGGGATAACAGCTGATTCTTTTTGTGAGGTAAAACATTTTCCTGCATATTTTTTTAGAATATGTTTTACCTCACAGAGTTATTTGCATCCCATGCTGTGATATCTGTATACTCTTTTCCTCCCTACCTGGCCCAGGATTATGGTGTGATTATGTGGTATGATCACACCATGTCCCTGTACAGTCAGACACGGCCATTACACAGTACATAGCAGGGGCACATATATAAGATTATCTCGGGACAGGAACATTTTTTTTAAACACATCCAATAGTGGAAATTATTATTATTTCAAGATCTATTGATTAAAATTAACTTTAAAATTAACTTTGTTCCTGGGAATTATTACGACACTTTTATTTTTAAGGGCACTATGCTGCGATGTGCTACAGAAGACTGAAGAAGAGGGAAGCCTGCAGAGATGAGCTGTGGGCATTAAATGTCATCATAGCGTCTGTACTACTTGGAGACAAAAGGGATGAGAGGACATCACCTGTAACGTACCTGGATGTAAATGTTAATTTGTGATACTGACTGAGTATAATCAGTACTGTGGTTCCTTAATGGTCTGTAGTCTGACGATGGCTGGTAACAACAAATCCTGGTATTGTCTTATAATTGATTAGGACATACTGGGAGATGCATGTGCATGTAATATAAGTGTACATGGTGGGGGCAGAACTGAAATTGCAATTGATTACTGTACTAATCTTTTTCCTTTATGTACTGATGATGGTTCTGGTGATGTATTCCTGTACTGATGTTGTTTCTGGTGCTCTAGTTATGTAATGATAGTTTTGGTGTTATGTTCATCTAGTATTGGTGGTTCTGCTGATTTATGTACTGGTGATGGTTCTAGTGATGTATTCCTTTACTGACAGTGATTCTGGTGCTATATTCAGGTGCTGATGATGGTTTTAGTGATGTATACCTGTGCTGAAGATGGTTCTGTTCCTGTATTCAGGTACTGATGATTGTTTTGTTGCTCTATTCATCTTCTATTGTTACTTCTGGTATTTATATACTGGTGATGGCTCTGGTGTTATATTCATGCACTGTTGGTGTTGGTGGTTCTGGTGATGTATTCATATAAATACCCCTTTAGTTTCTTCCCTGTTCTTTGGATTAATTCAATAGGACATTGTGACACTTGGACAAAAAATATTGTGCACCTTGCTTAAGATCATTCAGTGACCCAGTCTCACTGTTGTTAAAGGGATTGTCTAGTGAAACAAGGTATCCTCCATCAAGACGATAGGTAATAACTTATTAGTAGGGGACCAATCACTGGAACACTCACCGATCGGTAAAAAGTGACATTTCTATCCCTACTGGGGCACTTCTCTTCTTTTTACAAAATAGGGTGGCTAGTTGGAGACCCATCTACTCTTCCATTCATACTCTATGGAGCTCACGGAAAAATCCAAACTTAATACTCAACAGCCCACTAGGAAATAAATGGCACAATGGTTGAGTTCAATTGTAGCCCAATTCTAATAGAGATAAAAGTGCACTGTTCTGTCAAACGGTGCAACTCCCAGCTGTTGGACTCCCAGTGATCAATATTTATCAACTTTCTTCTGTGTAGGTAATAACGTGTTTTCCCCAAAAAACCCTTTAAGTGCTACTGACAGTTAAACCACAGATAATAATGAAGGAAGTAAAGTGCTCTATCTTCTCCAGGTTACACATTAGCACATACAGAAACATCCTTTTAGACAGAACATCCATAGCCAATGGCTAGTATTTCTAGAAACCACTCCGTAGAATGATTTTCACACAAGTCTGGGTCGTATTTTGCCTCTCGTTGCTTGAAAGTTAATTTTTTTAATTGCTTGGCTAAAACAATGTACTATAATGACATATTCATACAATGCATTCCGGGTTAAATTTTTGCAAAAACATTGTAAAATCACAGTTTTTAATGCATTTTCAGAACAATCACGGCAATGGCCGCCTAGTTTACATGTCCACATAATGCAGGCGGGACTTTTTATTCTGTGATAAAAATAACAAATGGAAACCTTGCAAACCCCATATAAATCAATGGACCCCGCTTTACCGTTTGCCAACAGAATGCAAAAGATGTTATTAACGTTTATCGGTTTCATTCATATGTTCTAGACTCAGCTTAAAGCGCCCCCCATAGACATCAGACTAACCTCAGTCGTACATGCCTATATTGATGGGTTCGGTCGACAGTCTAATGTGTATGGAGGCTCCAGACAAAAGATTTAATGAGTTAATGATCCGGCATGTCCAATTACAGACTGTGAGAGAACAGAATCCATTTTGTTCCTATAATGTCCATCTTGTCTTACATTTTTCTCTCGCCCCATAGACTTGAATGGGTGCGAGAGAAACAAGACTAGCAGTATAATCGCAGCATGCTGAGATTGTTTTCTCGGTTCGATTAGAGCTGAGAAAATAATCGCTCATGGGCGCTGGCACATAGGCTACTATTGGTCCGAGTGGAATGCGATAAAACATCGCATTCTACTCGCTCTGATTTTCATGCCGTGTGGCTTAAAGTGGTGTCACACACAGCGACGACGACAACAATGTCGCTGCTACGTCACCATTTTCTGTGACGTAGCAACGACGTCCCGTCGCTGTCGCTGTGTGTGACATCCAGCAACGACCTGGCCCCTGCTGTGAGGTCGCCGGTCGTTGCTGAATGTCCTGCTTCAGTTTTTGCTCGTTGCTCTCCCGCTGTGAAGCACACATCGCTGTGTGTGACAGCGAGAGAGTGACGAACTGAAGCGAGCAGGGAGCAGGAGCCGGCTTCTGGCAGCCTGTGATAAGCTGTAACCAGGGTAAACATTGGGTAACCAAGAAGCCCTTACCTTGGTTACCCGATATTTACCTTAGTTACTAGCGTCCGCCGCTCTCACGCTGCCGTGCCGGCTCCCTGCACATGTAGCCGGATTACACATCGGGTTAATTAACCGATGTGTACTCCAGCTATGTGAGCGGGGAGCCGGCACTGGCAGTGTGAGAGCACACCGCTTAGCACTGGCTCCCTGCACATGTAGCTGGAGTACACATCGGGTAATTAACCCGATGTGTACTCTGGCTAGGAGTGCAGGGAGCCAGCGCTAAGCGGTGTGCTCTCACGCTGCCAGTGCTGGCTCCCTGCTCCATGCACACATAGCTGGAGTACACATCGGGTAATTAACCCGATGTGTACTCTGGCTAGGAGTGCAGGACACAGGGAGCCGGCACTGGCAGCGTGAGAGCGGTGGACGCTAGTAACTAAGGTAAATATCGGGTAACCAAGAGAAGTGCTTTCCTTGGTTACCCGATATTTACTTTAGTTACCAAGCGCAGCATCACTTCCACGCGTCGCTGGGGGCTGGTCACTGGTCGCTGGTGAGCTCTGCCTGTTTGACAGCTCACCAGCGACCATGTAACGACGCAGCAGCAATCCTGATAAGGTCAGGTCGCCCGTCGTGATCGCTGCTGCGTCGCTATGTGTGACCCCAGCTTTAGGCGTAATAAACACTCTTCTCCCTCCCTGAAGAAGCCAAACATGGGAACACTAACTTCCCCGGCGAAACATGCATTGGTGGGTGTTGGGGGAGCCTCTCTGCTACAGGACATTGGCACTGGTCACCTTACAAGCTGTTGGCGCTTTATGGAGTATTTGTTACGTATATCATCTTGCAGCATGGGTATCTGTTTCCCGAATCCAGTATTAGGGGATTTTAGATAGAGATTTACCCTATCCCTCCCTCTTTATGACTTATTGTGGATGATTTTGCACTTGACTCTTTATAAAGATACCAAATATGTTATTGGGATATTATCCACAATTATAGGTTTTGCTATTTGTGTATATCTGCTGCTATATTTATGCAATGTATACCATTCTATACCCCCCTCTTTTTGATTAAGGAAATGATTCCTGTGCCAACTAATCTGCTGCTGTCATTCATGTCCTGTTTTTATGATTGATTTCTCCGCTTTTATGTGTGCCATCACTCTTTGTATTTAATAAATCTACTTATTTACACGTATGAACTCTTATACTCTTGTCCTCCTGTATTTATCCACTAATAAAGCAGAATTCTTTGAGTACGCCACAAAGCAATTGTGTGCTGTATTGATTTCCCAAGCGCTTGTATAACAAATCTTATTAATTTGGAGTTCCACAGGCTTATGTGACACCCCACGGAGCAGAAGATAGGAGCTTAAACCGTACCTTGTATACCCGTTACCGGGCCAGTGGTTTGCAGAGGTCAAGGCCTGACCCGGTTCCGTGGCCCCGTAGTGCACAGCAAAAGAGGCAAGCAAGGATTGTTCCTGGAGAGGTAGTAATCGGTTACAGTGGTGACTGGGGTCTCGGCCTCCTCCGCTGCGGACCCTTCCAACCTTCCCTCCTCCAGGAGTGGAACAGATGATGACGACTATGCCACCTGTGGTATGCGGCCAGGGATAAGGCTGCCGCTGCAAGGTACCTCACTCCTCACTGGGGAAGATGTTGGGGTGCAGCCGGGATGATATCGCTCCCCACAGGCAGAGCAGCCCCCAGGAGGGAGAATGGGTTACTGGGAATTGCCGGATCACAAGGCGACAACAAACAGAGTCAGAGTCACTGGGTTGCGAGTTTCAGATTTGTTTACTCACAGTTCTTTATGTTGCACCCAGGATGCTGGTCTTTACTGCAATGACTCCGGTTGTTCCCAGGCAGGGCAGAGGTCAAAGTCTGGTAGGGCAGCCTGTGGGCTTTCTCCTTTCAGTGCGCTCATGTGGTGGTCTCCTCCTGGTTTCTGGAGCTCTTGGGACCCGCTACTCTGCCACCCGAAGCTGCACTGGTTCCAAGGGGGCAACAAAATCCTCCCCCTTGTAACCCTCTTCTCCTCCATGCCACATGACTACCGGTCCCAGGCTTTCAACTCCTTCCCAGCTAGCCACTTCTCCCATTGCAAGTCTCTGCCGGTTAATGGACCTGGAGCCTCCTAACTGGCAGATCTCTCAGCTTAGGGATCCTCAGCCATCCACTCGCCCGGTCCAAGGTAAGGAAAGGGTGTATGAACCGGTCTGGACCTGGTTGTTCCTCTGCTCTGCCTCCCTGAGAGAGAGCGCCCCAAGAGAGCTGTCACTGAGTATCCACTCTCACTGCTCTGCCAAGGCATTCTGAGGTAAAATGAAACTAAACTGTCTCTTTTGTAATTCCCTCCTGCTCGTGCCCCTCCCTGAGGACTGTTCCAGCCTGCTCTGTGTGAGGCACCTGCTGTCTGTGTTTGAAAGGCTGTGTGATGCAAAATGAAACTTACCAGACTTTAACCTCTTTCTGCCCAGGATGGAAGGACACTATAAAATACATAAAATACATAAAATACAATACCCTGTAGCGACCAGTCTCAGGGGCGCTACACATAGGAGTGTATTTCGCTCACAGATCCTTTTGTTTTCCCTGAGATAAGTGTGGCTCCCCTGAGGCTTCAGTTGCCACAGAGGTACTGCACCTCATCCAGAGGTGTGGTATTCCTTTCTGGGTATGGAGGAGGTCATCACCGGTTCACGCAAAACACAACATTCTCACTCAGCAATACCTCATCAGACATGGCAAGGGCGTGATTATACCTGAAGCCAGGCCAGGGTTTGGAGTCTTAGGAGTGGGAGCACACAGTGGTGTCAGTGGAGTGCTAAGGAGCGGTGGAGGAGGAAAGACCTGTGGTTTGGAGCTGGCGCGGCTCGACCCAGGCGCAGGACAGAGGGGGTCCTAGAGAACACGGGGAAGTGCAACATACTCCTGTGGCCTTGTTCCACATCTAACCTTTGGGTGGAAGGACTAGGTCGCAAATTGGGGACTGATCCCTAGGCTAGAAGAGAAGAACCTACGTACTACGCTAGTAAAACCAGAGGCTAAGGTGACAGCAAGCACCGAGACCACATCCACACACGAATTCACTGGAAGGTGACCCCAATGGACAAGGGATAGAGCTTCACGCCACCCTAAAGGGTCTGCGGGCACCAGCTCAGGGCTCAGTGTGTGAGGGTGCAAAGCAGAAGGAAGAAGCAAGCGCAGGAAGACGACCAGGGAAGGTACACATAAGAAAGGTGCACCGGACTCGACCTCCGAACTACTCGGGATCGGCTCACATAAAATCTTCCCCAAATTAGACAGATATAATCTAAAGACTAACTTACGTATGTGATTTAAATAGGTTTTCCCAGAATACCAACTTACCAAATATAGAGGGAATAGGTATCTAATCGTTGAAAATCCCACCACAAGGATGGCCACTAATCACAAGAATGGGGGTCACATATCTTCTGCTCGAATGGAGTGGCAGTCGCGCATACCCACTGGTGCTGTATTCAAAGTGTGTGAGACAGAGAGAGATAGCTGAGTACAGCACTCAACTTCCTCCATCAGTTCTATAGACTTTAAAGATGATAGCAACATGCGTGCTTGTGTAGAGGTGGTCGAGTCCATACCCTGTTTTATGCTATATGTTGTCTAGATGTTTTGTACTAAACATACTATATTGATTGTTATAAATGTGTGTTATATGTAAATGCTGCTAGCGGAGTGTAGGTTCTTGATATAACAGAGCCAGGGACGTTTGCCAGCGGCGCCACCTAGCTGACGGGCTGGAGCTACGGTACATTAGATATCAGATAGGACAAGGTTAAGTCAAGTTGGAGGACGAGTGACAGGTGGCAAGTGAGTTGCCTAGTGGTGCAGCCCTCTTGGGGTGTCAGGATTGAATAGGATTAGAGTAAGTGAAGACGTGGCTACGGTTGTAAGGACTAGTTAGAGATCCCTGAGAGGTCCGGAGCCTACAGCTCACCCCGGCGGGCTCAGGAAAGTCGTACAACTAGACAGCCGTTGGGGCCCAGAAGCGGACGACGGTGTAAGGAAGAGGGGGAGTGGAAACACAGACTCGGCAGTTTGAGCATGAGATCCAAGATAGCGGGGATAGGTCGAGAGAGAGTACTCCACAATAACAGAAACAGCAGAACCATGAGAAGTGAGCCCATGTCTGTCATAGCGGTGTGAAGAGTAAACCATACAAGTTTGGTTTGCCAAGAGAACTTTGGTTATACATGTTGTGAGACTGTGACCGGGGTTGTCTATGACGGCGGGTACGTCTCGCCCCGGTTGTGCTCCCTCCATGTATAGAAAGCAACTCCACTCCAGGGTTAAGGTTTTCCCTGCAGTCTGAAAGGAGGGTTAAAAGGAAACAGGAACATGGGCGTGGGTCCCTAGTGTGAGGGAGTGAACACAACTCCCTGAGTTTCTGCCAGAGAAACACATGTATGCTGTTTTTGGACTTTTTGGTTTGTGCAATAAACCGTGTGCTGTGACCATTGGTGCCTGGATCCCGTGTCTTCTGCCGTGCAGCCGACCACGCTACCTCACAGATGGTGGAGATCGGCGGGCATGCCAGCCCGGTGAGGTGTAGCATCCTTCCCTGGTGACCCGGTAGCACATGTCCTGGATTCGAGCGGCTATACTACAGCCCAAACCCGGCGACGCCATGGAGGACATACTAAAGCTGCTGGCTCAGGCTAATGCACAGCAACAACAGGCTAATGCACAGCAACAACAGGCTAATGCACAGCAGCAACAGACCAATGCACACCTGCTCCGGTCGTTGGATCGTCAGCAGCAATCCTTGCAATTGCAGGAAAAAAGGCACCAAGAACAGATGGTTCTCCTGGCCAAGTCGATCCATGCCGGACCGGCAGCAACAACCCCGGGACCGGGTGACGACGGCAGCGTCCGGAAAGTGGTGAGACAAGCGTTGCAAAAGATGACCCCGGGGGATGATGTGGAAGCGTTCCTGGCGGTGTTTGAGCGGGTGGCCGAGCGGGAAAAGCTGCCGACCCTCCAGTGGGCTGAGGTATTGTCGCCCTATCTGACGGGGGAGCCCGAAAAAGCGTACCTGGACCTCTGTACCGAGGACGCCATAGAATATGCGACTCTTAAAGCCGAAATACTTGCTCGGTTGGGGGTGAATACTTATGTACGGGCTCAGCGGGTAAATCAGTGGTTCTATGAGGAAGTCAAACCCGTACGCTCCCAGGCCTATGACTTGTTGCATCTGGTAAAGAAGTGGTTGCAGCCTGACACTCTGAGCCCTGCGCAAATGGTGGAAAGGGTAGTGGTTGATCGCTTTGTGCGCACTTTACCCGTCACCATTCAATGGTGGGTAGGACAGGGCGACCCAAGTACCCTGGACCAATTAGTGTGCCTGGTGGAGCGGCATGTGGCTACGCAGGACTTGATACGGGACACTGAGACTTTGCGTGCCGCCCGTCGGTCCGGCCCCTCCAAGCCTCGGGCCAAGGACCCACCGCTGACACCGGTGCGGGAGTCCGCTACCGTCCCGTCTGAGGCCGCGCCCGCCGTCCCTGAGGTCCGGAAGTAAGGATTGGAGAAGCCCTCACCAAGCAACAGAGGCGAGAGGCCAGACGGCTGGTTCAGCAGAACCCCGATGTCTTCTCCGAGCTGCCTGGTAGGACCAGTCTGATACGACATGACATTGTCACCGAGCCTCACCTGAAGGTACGCCTGAAGCCATACCGGGTACCGGAGGCTCGAAGACAAGCCATATCAGAGGAAGTGAAGACAATGTTACGCCTGGGGGTCATGGGAAAATCCCGGAGTGAATGGGCTAGTCCCATTGTCCTAATACCAAAACCCGATGGCTCCTTAAGGTTCTGCAACGACTTTAGGAGATTGAACGAAATATCCAAGTTCGATCTCTACCCCATGCCCCGGGTGGATGAGCTGATTGATAGGCTGGGACAGGCGCGATATTTCACCACGCTCGACCTGACCAAGGGGTACTGGCAGGTGCCACTGACGGAGTCCGCCAAGGAGAAAACCGCTTTTGTTACGCCGGAGGGTCTCTTCCACTATGTTGTCTTGCCTTTTGGGTTACATGGCGCTCCGGCCACGTTCCAGAGGTTGATGGACTTGGTGCTGGAACCCCACCAGGCGTATGCATCAGCGTATCTTGATGACATCATTATTTACAGCTCTGAGTGGCAGACCCACTTGGAACAGGTACAAGCGGTGGTGAACGCGCTCCGAACAGCCGGATTGACAGCCAATCCCAAGAAATGTGCGTTGGGGCTCACGGAAGCCCGCTACGTAATAGGCCAAGGAGTGATTAAGCCTCAAATTAACAAAGTTGAGGTGATCCAGAAGTGGCCTAGACCCCTGACCACGAAGCAGGTTAGGGCCTTCCTGGGTATCGTGGGGTACTACAGGAGGTTTGTAAAAAATTTTGCGGGACTATCGGCCCCCTTGACGGACCTTCTCAAAGGCAAGAAGTCCGTCATGGTGCGCTGGACTCCGCAAGCCGAGGACTCCTTCCGGGCCCTGAAGGGGGTCCTGTGCGGACAGCCCGTTCTTGTCAACCCTGATTTCCGGAAGGAGTTCGTAGTACAGACTGACGCCTCTGAGGTCGGCCTGGGGGCAGTGCTGTCTCAGGTGGTTCAGGGGGAGGAACACCCCGTCACCTTCTTAAGTAGGAAGCTCACCCCTCCCGAGCGGAATTATAGCGTAGTGGAGAAGCAGTGCCTGGCGATCAAGTGCGCCTTGGAGTCCCTACGCTATTACCTGCTGGGACGGCAGTTTCGCTTGGTGACTGATCACTCTCCGCTGGTCTGGATGAGGTCCGCCAAGGAACGGAATGCCCGGGTTACCCGGTGGTTCCTTTCTCTGCAGAACTTCTGGTTTACGGTTGAACACCGGGCCGGTAGGTTGCAGGGCAATGCCGATGCCTTGTCCCGCGGCCCGTGTTTGATGGCGGGAGTTCAACCCCGCACGCTTGAACTGAGGAGGGGGCTATGTGAGACTGTGACCGGGGTTGTCTATGACGGCCGGTACGTCTCGCCCCGGTTGTGCTCCCTCCATGTATAGAAAGCAACTCCCCTCCAGGGTTAAGGTTTTCCCTGCAGGCTGAAAGGAGGGTTAAAAGAAAACAGGAACATAGGCGTGGGTCCCTAGTGTGAGGGAGTGAACACAACTCCCTGAGTTTCTGCCAGAGAAACACATGTATGCTGTTTTTGGACTTTTTGGTTTGTGCAATAAACCGTGTGCTGTGACCATTGGTGCCTAGATCCCGTGTCTTCTGCCGTGCAGCCGACCACGCTACCTCACAATGTTTCACTACTTAGCCTAAAACAGGCACCGCCAGCGGGGCGATGAAGGAACCAGTAAGTGTCACTTCACCCTCCCAAAGTCATACACGCACAAGGATACTCCTTGGCGAAGGAGCCCGTACAGCCCGGCGTCCGTGCCCTCCTTCACTTGACTACTACTCCATTTAAACAGATGACATGGGACCTGGGTCTTGTGACAGTGGAGGTCCTAGCTGGATAAGTGATATATTTTGATTCTGGAAAATCGGCACGTTAGATACCTTCAGACCTTACATTGGAGGAAACAGCTATCCCCCTAAAAAGCCCCTTGCTCAAATAGGTTGAACATGTATGTAAGACATGCATGCAATAGTGGAGTGAGCATCTGCCAGACATCTCTGATGACATTTATCTCCTTGCAACATAAAGTATGTAATCTGGTGCTTGTCAAGGAACAGTTGGGCTTCCGCAATATTCATTAGACTGTTAGCAGGATCTGCTGACAATTATGCAATATTGATGGACAGTTTTAGATGCAGACTAGAATGGTGGATACTAAATTTAGAGCTACACAGCAACCTGTGATGTACTGAGATATACAATACAGACCAAAAGTTTGGACACACCTTCTCATCTCTAGAACAACTATTGAGAGGAGACTTTGTGCAGCAGGCCTTCATGGTAAAATAGCTGCTAGAAAACCACTGCTAAGGACAGGCAACAAGCAGAAGAGACTTGTTTGGGCTAAAGAACACAAGGAATGGACATTAGACCAGTGAAAATCTGTGCTTTGGTCTGAGGAGTCCAAATTTGAGATCTTTGGATCCAACCACCTTGTCTTTGTAGAAAAGGTGAACGGATGGACTCTACATGGCTGGTTCCCACCGTGAAGCAGGGAGGAGGTGGTGCGATGGTGTGGGGGTGCTTTGCTGGTGACACTGTTGGGGATTTATGCAAAATTGAAGACATACTAAACCAGCATGGCTACCACAACATCTTGCAGAAGCGTGCTATTCCACCCGGTTTGCGTTTAGTTGGACCATCATTTATTTTTCAACAGGACAATGACCCCAAACACACCTCCAGGCTGTGTAAGGACTATTTGTCTGGGGGGGTGTGGCCTGGACCTCATGTAGAGAGGAAGCAGCGTGGGTGAGCTCCTGCCTGGATCCTGAATTATCCTGCACACCGGCCTTGCTGACAGGCACTACCGACCCTGGAGGGCTGCAACACAACTTATAACACCCAGGGAAGCGAGCACAGCCAGGATATGCCGACCCGCAGTAGCAATAAAAGGGACAGAGACGCGCAGGAGCGTGCCTCTGAAGAATCCAATATGGCGCCGCCGGCATCCACACCATCCCGAGCTGGAGCAGTGGGAGTAGCAAGCAGGTTGGAGCGGTTTGCCAGAGTGGCCCCTGGCACAGAGCCTACCTGCAACGAGGCACCCGATAGCAGCGCTGAACGGGCCCTGGAGCAGGGAGAAAACATACCCGACAGTGAGACTGTGAGTACCCTGGGCCCTGCATGTTCAGCAGCACAAGGTATGCAGACACACAGGCCTGTGCTGGCAGAGGGAGGAGGGGGAGATGTGGAGCAAACAACACCTGTTTTCACTGAGGCCATACTGAGAGACATTCTGGCAGCAATTAACTCTTGCAATACCACATTGGCCACTCTAAGCAGCCAGATGGGAACTGTCACCTCAGATATGGCCTGTATTAAACGTGAGCTGCAAGGGGTGACTGTCAGAATGGGGGAGTTGGAGGAAAGAGTGAGTACAACAGAGGATAAATTGCCCCCAATGTCACGAGAGCTGGGAAAGGCCACGCAAAATATCTCCACACTGCTAAACAAGGTGGATGATTTGGAAAATCGCTCCCGCAGAAGTAATTTGCGACTGGTGGGGGTCCCAGAGAGGATGGAGGGCAATGACCCACTGAATTTCTTTGAAAAATGGCTTAAAGACACCATGGGAAAAGACATACTGTCCCCTTTCTTCACCATTGAAAGGGCGCACAGGGTCCCTGCGCGTGCCCCACAGCCGGGAGCACCCCCACGTCCTATTCTGATTAAACTACTGCACTATAAAGATAGGGACACTATCCTGCGCAGAGCCAGAGATATCAAAGAACTTGCAATTGATGGGAGGAAGATATCAATATTTCCTGATTTCTCCATGGAAGTGCAACGTAAAAGAGCGCAATTTATTGAGATCAAAAAACGACTGCGCAACCTGCAAGTGCCATACTCCATGATGTACCCTGCTAAGCTGCGGATTGCTGCGAACGGAGAGACTCATTTTTTTGATACGGCTGGGGCGGCATTGTCTTGGCTGGATATCAATGAGAGATCCCTGAGGAGGAAGAATACCTGAGATTTCCCTTTCTGCCGCCAGGCGTTGTTTTTGTTTGGGACGCTATGCTGGTGAGCTCATTACAGTTAAATTCATCTAGGATCCAGGTTGGGAGACGGCCGGTTCATTGTGGACACCCGCTGCACTAGCGAGTTGTGGACCCCCTCCCTGCATGGACTTGGGGCGTGTTTTTAGCCCTGATTCTCTCTATTTGGGAGAAATGTGTAAGATACACTTGATTTTG
The DNA here is from genome assembly GCF_048569485.1 of Anomaloglossus baeobatrachus. Lineage (NCBI taxonomy): Eukaryota > Metazoa > Chordata > Amphibia > Anura > Aromobatidae > Anomaloglossus > Anomaloglossus baeobatrachus. The sequence continues at coordinate 29,210,698 of NC_134364.1, read as the reverse complement.
AGGGCAGGGGCACTGCGCACTGGTGTGCGGAGCCCTATCTCTCTCCTTGTTTTTCTTGTTTATTGTTGTATGATGCAATCTGTTTGGGAAGTGTGGTGTGCCTCAGTCATGTCGCTCAACCTAATGTTTTTGAGAATCGGTGGAGAACGCCTCTCTCCTCCAGGTATGAAGTATCCGTCCGGATCATATCTTAGTCTACGCTTATGGCGACATCTTTAAATATTGTAGCGTGGAATGTTAGAGGGCTCGGAGATGCGAACAAAAGATGTGCTATATTTACTCACCTACAGAAACTTTTACCGGCTATTTTATGTCTCTCCGAGACCCACATGGTCAGGGATAATGTTCATTGGCTGAGGAAGGGATGGATCGCGCATGAATATCATTCCACATACTCGACCCATGCACGGGGTGTGAGTGTGTTGGTGCACAAATCCATCCCGTTCTCATGTACCAAATCAGTGATTGACCCGGGGGGCAGATTTGTATGTTTGCTTTGCACGCTGTATGGTATACAATTTATTCTGGTTGCGATATATATCCCTCCACCATATTCAGTCGAACCGGTAAAAAGGATATTGTCTATTTTAGATTCCCTTCCGTCTGTGCCGACGCTTTTGATAGGGGATTTTAATAATTACTTACATCCCTATCTAGATAAATTACACTCGGGAAACATATCGGAGAACGCCGCCCCGACTTCATTTGCTAGAATGCTAACGGAGCTGGGTTTTGTAGATCTTTGGCGTGCCCAACACCCCACAACCAAACAATTCTCCTGTTACTCTAGCTCCCACCACACCATGTCACGGATAGACCTGGCTATTGGAAACGCACTTATGGCCTCATATACACAAAAGGTGGCCTACCTACCTAGAAGCGTATCTGATCACTCACCATTACATGTTACGCTTGCATGGGGAAACCCCGTCACTCTGCCCAGGCCTATCTGGAAACTTAATCCCTTCTGGATCCAGCTTATTGGGGGATCTTTACATGATAACATTCTAGAATACTTCCATGTTAATGAGTGCTCTGCACCGCCACACATAGTTTGGGACTCTATGAAAGCTGTGGTAAGGGGCATATATATTAGAGAAATATGCATACGCAAAAATCAAACCAAATGTTACACCCAGAGTCTGATTCAGGAGGTATCTGATGCGGAGGCTGCGGTGGTGCTCAACCCAACAGTAGAAACTAAAAACACTCTAGAGAAGGCACAGATGTCACTCAAAGAAAATCTCATGTCGGTGGCAGAAAATAAACGCTATTTCCTTAAACAAAATTATTTTATGGCGGGGGAGGGCGTGGGGCACCTACTGGCCACAGTCATTAGAGCACAGGAAGGATCTTCTTATATAAATAGGTTAAAGACGGAATCAGGTGACTTTGTAACTGAAAGCGAGGATATAATAAGAGAAATAAAGAGCTATTATATGCGGCTATACACATCAGACTGTGACCTCACGGAGACTGAGATTGAGCAGTATTTGGATGCTCTCTCTCTTACTTCACTGAGTGATGTAAACAGGGAATTGCTGGACCGGGACATCTCATTGGAAGAACTGGAGGAAGCGCTTGGCCAGACACAAAATGAAAAAGCTCCGGGAACGGATGGCCTGCCTGGAGAGTTTTATAAAGCGTATGCACCCTTACTGCTACCCAAACTACTTAAGGTATTTGAAGAGGCTGAAAGGCAGAGGGTCCTCCCGCCCTCTATGAGGGAAGCCTTAATAGTCTTAATATTAAAACCTGGAAAAGATCCAGAGATCCCGGATTCGTATCGCCCAATCTCTCTCCTACAAACAGACATTAAATTGCTGGCCAAGGTGCTCGCCAATAGGATGTCCCGAGTCATCTCATCTATAGTGCAGAGTGATCAGACAGGATTCATTCCATGCAGAGCCACATCTATGAATCTCAGGAAATTATATTTGGGAATTCAACATAGTTCTGAGATACCGGGGGAAAGGGCAATTTTGTCATTAGACGCCGCTAAGGCGTTCGATAGCCTTGAATGGGAATATATGTGGGCTGTACTTCGGAAAATGGGCTTTGGACATAGATTCATAAATTGGGTAAAACTGCTATATGACTCACCGGTGGCAAAGGTTAGGGTTAATGGCAGGGTCTCCGAGTCTTTTCCTCTTGGAAGAGGTACTAGACAGGGGTGCCCGCTTTCACCCTTGCTATTCGCAACTGCAGTGGAGCCGTTGGCAGTGGCAATACGGAAATCCAGGGAGGTAGAGGGATTTCGGTGTGGAGCCGTGGAACAAAAGATTTCATTATACGCAGACGATCTACTCTTATATTTAGACAGGGTACGTTCCTCGATTTTGCCGGCAATGAATATCATTCGGGAATTTGGACAGAGGTCTGGTCTACTAATCAACTGGTCCAAGTCGGCTTTAATGCCGTTGGACCCCCTTCCGGGGGACTTTTCGGACTTACAGATTCCAGTTCCTGTGGTCCGGGAGTTTAAATATCTGGGAGTAATTGTCAGCCCAATCCCGAAGGATTTCCAGGCCCTAAATCTGGAACCCCTGTTATAGCGATTCAGAGCAAAAGTGCATACCTGGTGCCGTTTGCCGCTATCAAATGACGGCAGATCCAATTTAATTAAAATGGTAATGATGCCACAATTACTATACCTTATACATAATTCTCCAGTGTGGATATGTAGGGAATTTTTTGTAAAAATTAATACAATATTCCGGGAACTTATTTGGAAGAAAAAGCAAGCTAGGATTCGACTGGAAGTGCTACAGTGGGGAAAGGAGGAGGGAGGACTGGCGGTACCAAACCCAATTATATACTATATAGCCTCCCAGATGCAACATCTGAGGGGTTGGGGCAAAGAAGGAGGGTATGATACCAGTGGTGATATAGTGAGAGAGGGATCAGTATGGAAGTACCCAGGTTGCCGGTTGGATGTGGGACAAAGACAGATAAATGGGGCACGATATCCCACACTGGCTATGATATTCCGGGTGTGGGACAGGGGTAAGTCTCTTTTGGGGATAAGCGGACCTACAGAGCTCTGGCCACTGTGGCAGAACCCCGACTTGCCAGAAATTAAAAAATTAGTAGGGTTCAGAGGATGGGAGGATAAAGGGATCCATTTAGTGTCACAAGTACTACAAAATAATACTCTTAAAAGCTTTGAACAATTGAGAACGGAGTTTCACCTTCCGCATGTCTTCTTTTATCAGTATTTGCAGCTGAGACACGCACTGGAAAGACAGGGGAGGACAAACCCGGTCACAGTGACACATAATCAAACATTACATAGGCTGCTTACATCTGAGTCCTCTAAGGGTCTTATTTCGGAACTATATAAAAAATTACTACCTGCCCATCTGGAAACACATCCATTGCTTGTTAAAAGCAAATGGGAACGAGACGTCGGTCCCCTGACGGAAGGCCAGTGGTCTGATATATTGGAACAAGTTCCTAAACTGGCGGTATCGGAGTGCCAAAAGCTGTCTCAAATATATCTCATCCACAGGGTATATAAAACTCCCAGTCTACTATTTAAGATGGGACTCAGACCAAACACACAGTGTGTTAGGTGTGGACAGGATGATGCCCATTTGATGCATGTTATGTGGGAGTGTGGACACATTGGTGATTTCTGGAACCAAACCCTGGGACTTATAGGTCAAATATATCATATCACAATACAACCGTCGCCCCGCCTGTGCCTGTTGAGCCTATGGGAAGGAGAAGTGGATCCGGATTCTCCAACAGCCCTGGGAATAGCACGTATCTTGTACCAAGCAAGAAAGCTACTTGCATATCACTGGTTAGACCCTCTACCACCAACATTACCAGAGCTCAAAAACAAATTAAATAACGTCATAAGATTGGAAAGGGGAGTTTATTTAAAAAGAAAAACATTGAAAAAGTTTTACAACATTTGGCGGCCATGGATGGAGTTGCCGGGCCTACCCTCTAGTGCACTGGTTCGGGATGCAATGCTGGACCGGTTACTGTTGTGCCTGCAGTGATGGCATGTGTGAGGAAGGGAATTAGAACTAGTTTTTTCTGTGGGGAAATGGACTTTGAATGAAGAGGTGAGAGAGGACTGGAATGGTTTCATGGATGACTGCACGGAGAGGGAGGAGCAGGAGAGTATAGCAATATGATGTGGAGCGACACGGCTGATGGAGGAGGTGTTCCTGTTAGTCTGAGGCATTATTGCATAATTTAAGTTTTGTTTATTTGTAGAGCCACGAGGTTTGTAGGCTCAAGTTATATAATATAATTATGATTTGAGAACTCTATTATTATATTTACATATATGCAGAGAAAGAACCTGATTTATAAATCATATGTGTTTATCTGTTTATTGTTATCAGTTATATGAAAAGTGAAATACTCTCTGTATTGATCCCTAATGATTTAATAAAAAAAGATCTGATTTAAAAAAAAAAGGACTATTTGTCTAAGAAGGAGAGTGATGGGGTGCTACGCCAGATGACCTGGCCTCCACAGTCACCAGACCTGAACCCAATCGAGATGGTTTGGGGTGAGCTGGACCGCAGAGTGAAGGCAAAAAGGCCAACAAGTGCTAAGCATCTCTGGGAACTCCTTCAAGACTGTTGGAAAACCATTTCCGGTGACTACCTCTTGAAGCTCATCAAGAGAATGCCAAGAGTATGCAAAGCAGTGATCAAAGCAAATGGTGGCTACTTTGAAGAACCTAGAATATGACATATTTTCAGTTGTTTCACACTTTTTTGTTGAGTATTTCATTCCAAATGTTTTCATTCATAGTTTTGATGCCTTCAATGTGAATCTACAATTTTTAGAGTCATGAAAATAAAGAAAACTCTTTGAATGAGAAGGTGTGTCCAAACCTTTAGTCTGTACTGTACACGGCAAATAAAATCTCGTCAGTGAGCGTCACAGCGTGTGATGAGCTGTGCTTGGAGCTCTCTAGTGCCGTGGTAGCACTTCACTCTCGTGTGTATAAAGATAAGTCATAACAAGCACTTTCAAGATCCAAACACCATCGACTAGCACCAGATACATAATAGTGATATAATGACTGACAAGTGACTAGCAATCCTCCCATAAGCATCACAAAATACTTTTACATATGAAATAGCTGCATGGTAAGTAGATATGCCCTGTGGCGTGTTAACTAATGCCTGACTGACAACTTAATGGTTCCTGGCATTACGCCAAAATCCTGCTTCATCAGCGTAAACTGTTAGAGAAGAGCCTATAATTCACTTTACTTTATGGTGTGTTATGGCAGGATAGAGGAAAAGTAAAGAATAGGTTTTCATGAATGATAGTTTGTCCACATGAGGGTTGTTTTGTCTTGGTGCTATCTCATCCCTTCTTACTTTTTCTCTGCTTGTGATACACTGAGATGAGTGACGAGACAATGACTAACTTAGAAAAAAACGTAATGACTTTTGCTTTTCTTATCTCTTACTCTTCTCCCCCTAATTACAAAAAAATGCATACTTTTTAATAAACTTTTAGGTTATGTTTCCATGTGTGAAAATGCTCTTTTTTTACTGCTGCACCTTTTTTGCAGGTATCCTAATCAAAATACCCAATATAAATCTTTTCTAATCATTGAGTTTTTGCATTCGTTTTAAGCATTCTCCCTTTTTATACAGATATGTTTAAGGATTTTGGATGCTAAAATGATGAAATTCTGCACTTAAAGTGTAAATTGTCATTTTGTTGAAATAACCCCCCCCCCCCCCCAAAAAAAACCAACAAGATTGTAATGGTAGTTAGTGATGGGTCACATGGCAACTAAGATTCTGCTTTTTTTTTTCCATATGACATATTATTTTCTCTATTTTTTTTTTTGCTGGCCAGAGTTGCAGTGTACATTGGCTGAAATTGTATCACAGTTACAGATGACACAGGAGACAGCAGCTGAGAAGTGCCATGTTACTGAGCAGAGCAGGAGCTAGATGACATCAGAGGAGCTTCTGCACATGGCAGGGGGGAGGTGGCTGGGTGCACAGTGCAGGGGGGCTGTGTGCACAGTGCAGAGGGGCTGAGTGCCAAGCCAGTAGTTGACCAAGCACTCAGAAATCACTGCAGAGCAAAAAACAGATCATATAAGCTTGTGTGATGAAGGGCAGAGGAGCTTTTCCTGACACCCAGACAGAGCTCAGTACTGTGTGGTAGCCTGAGGTCACCTGACCCTGCATCAGCTACTGCTAGGAGCTCACCTGTGTAGGCTCCGCCCCCACCCTCAGAACGCCATATTCAGTGTGTGGAGCAGGAGCTAGATGACATCAGAAGAGCTTCTGCACATGGCGGGGGGGGGGGGGAGGGGGGGGGGGGGCTGTGTGCACAGTGCATGGGGGCTATGTGCACAGTGCATGGGGGCTGTGTGCACAGTGCATGGGGGCTGTGTGCACAGTGCATGGGGGCTGTGTGCACAGTGCATGGGGGCTGTGTGCACAGTGCATGGGGGCTGTGTGCACAGTGCATGGGGGCTGTGTGCACAGTGCAGAGGGGCTGTGTGCACAGTGCAAGGGGATTATGTGCACAGTGCAGAGGGGCTGTGTGCCAGTAGCTGACCAAGCACTCAGAAGTCTCTGCAGAGCAGAGCAGAAAACAGATCAGATAAGCTTGTGTGATGAAGGGCAGAGGAGCTTTTCCTGACACCCAGACAGAGCTCAATACTGTGTGGTAGCCTGAGGTCACCTGATCCTGCATCAGCTGTTGCTGGGAGCTCACCTGTGTAGCTCCTAGTTGATAGCTATAGGCTGAAGCAGAGCTGAGAGACCTAACCCCTCCCACACCAGGCTCTCTATGGACATTGTATTGGAACAGTGAGATGCTTATCACAGGAGGGGGTGTGTCTGGGCTAGCAGTCCTGTGAGCTCCAGACCTGGCAGGGATAATCAACCAATGATAAATTCTTCATTACATGTAAATAACAGCACACAGTGTGATAAGAGACACATGGCTGAATTTTATGTATTAACTCCTGCGTCATGCTGTCCTCATATTACATAGCAAAAACCTGATGACAGATTCCATTTCAGGGAAATCTGTCAGTACATGATGACTGTTTAAATCAAGTCCAGCACCATGGCGTGACAAAAAAATGTACAGTTAAACAGTATATTTAAAGAGAATTTGTCATAAGTTCAAAAACTTTTTTTGCTCTTATTTTGTCAGTTAAACAGTGTCTTTAAAGAGAATATGTTACAATATCAAAAACTGTTTTTCCTCCTATTTTATTCCTGTTGCTCCCAGAGTATTCAGGGGCGGGTTACAACTCTCTCGAAAACTATACAATTCAGCATCTCAAAAATAAACTATATTGGCTGTGTAAGATTCCAGTGACAATTGGGTATGTACTGCATATACCATGTTTCCCTGAAAATAAAAAGGGTATTATATTCTGAGTGTGTGCTAGGGCTTATTTTCATATTAATAAGACCTACTCCAAAAATAAGTTCAAGCAGGATTTTTTGGGATTTTTGGAGTATGTTTAAATAATATTAGGCCTACTCCAGAAATAAGACGTAGTTGCTGTTCATTTTTACATACCATACTAATAGTATCCTGAAATAGGGTTTGGGCAACCCTTTCAGGACATGTAATTTTTATTACTATACGTTGCTATGTTGTGTTGCTCTAAGCCCCGGGAAAATGTATAGTCGCATGCCGGCTGTTGATACAAAATGAATATTCACTACTTCGCCCACCTATAATCCTACTTACCCCTCCATGCTGGTGTCAGTGATTGGGTGCAGTCAGACGGCCATATTACTTGCCCGAGGATTGCATTGCAATCATCGCACTGACCGTCCGCTCAGCATGTATTTCTATGCAGCTGTCACTGTCAGGTCAGGAGAGCACACAGCCGGCAAAAAGGGGTGGGCATGGGAAGCGGTGAATATTCATTTTCCATTAACAACCGGCACACAACGATACATTTTCTGTGGATTACAGCAACACAATGGGGCAACATACAGCAATTAAAGTTACATATCCTGAAGGGGCTGCCCAAACCTTATTTCAGGATACTATTAGCGTGGTATGAAAAAATGAACCACAACTAAGGCTAAAGGCTGCTTTACACCAGACAATCTATCGTGCGATAGATCGTCGGGGTCATGGTTTTTGTAACGCACATCCGGCATCGCACCTCCTAGCGACGCAGTATCGCTCACAAATCGTGAGTCGTGTACTGGTCGCTAGGTTCCATAATATCGTTTAATTTAGTTGTTCTTCGTTTCCGTGGTAGCACACGCCGCTCCGTGTGACACCCCGGGAACGATGAACAGCAGCTCACCCGCGTCACGCGGCCACCGCCGGCTATGTGAAGGAAGGAGGTGGGCGGGATGTTTACGTCCCGCTCATCTCCGCCCCTCCGCTTCCATTGGCCGGCGGCCGTGTGACGTCGCTGTGACGCCGAATGTCCCTCCCACTCCAGGAAGTGGACGTTCGCCGCCCACAGCGTGATCACACGAGAGGTAAGTACGTGTGACGGGGGTTATCGACTTTGTGCGACACGGGCAGCGATTTGCCCGTGACGCAAAAAGGACGGGGGCGGGTACGATCGATTGTGAAATTGCACAATCGGTCGTACCGTGTAAAGCAGCCTTTATTTCTGGAGTAGTAGGCCTAATATATTTTAAGAGATCCTGTTAGAGAACACCGATACTGTTGCATTACTTCAGGGCCATAGAGATAAGGGCAGGAGAAAGAAAAGGGAAGACTCGCTGGGACCGGAGTTGCTCAATCCGGAGCTCAGAAGGCAACAATCCACAAAACAAAATAGAAGGGATGGCACAAGTCCGTCCACATGTGTCCCGTACCTACCCTCCTGCTTGTCTGTTATAGTGACGTGAAGAAAATAAAGAGCTGTTATTTACCGGTGAGTGCCATCCCTTCTATCTTGTTTTTTGGACTAATATATTTCAAGCATTCTCCAAAAAGCCCTAAATTACCTGCTAGGGCTTATTTTTGGAGTAGATGTTATTTTTGGGAGAAACACGGTACTTTCCTATACAGAACAGTTATAGTGTCAAGATTCTAGCGCTTACTACCTCCCACTTCAAATTCCATTTTTTGTTATCTTGTCTGCGGCTACAGGCACTGTGCAAGCATAACTTGAGCATTAGCAATTCCCACTACTATGTAGGAAATTTCATGATAATGTCACAACTAGACTGTACATGTAGTGCTGTAGACTGCTCAGTGCTAGAATTACATTAAAGGGGTTGTCTACTACTTGGGCAACTTCTCATTCCCCATGAGTGCCTCCATAAAAATAAAAAGCCTATACTCTCCTCCGGTGCTGCCGCAGTTTCAGCGGTGTTGAAACTCGTGTTGCTGGGGCTCATGTGACATTGTTATGATACGCGAACCCCGCACCCAGTCAGCGCCGACTTCTCTCTTCCGATCTTCGGGCACTTAATTAACAGGAAGTGAAAGCTGTAGCTGCTGCTCAGTTCCTGTTGCTTGCTCCTGTGTCCAAAGGATGGAGATAGAAGCCGGTGCTGACTGGGCACGGGGCTCGCATGTCATAACAATGTCACGTCAGCCCCAGCAACGCGCGTTTCGACATGGCTGCAACCATGACGACACTGGAGATGAGTATGGGCAATGAGAAGGGGTTGTTGCAAGTAGTGGACAACCCCTTTAAGAAAACATACACTGTGTGTACAATTGTAAGGCAAATGAAATTGTTAAGATAGTGGGACGTGACCACAAAATCATCAAAATGTTGTCGCAAATAGTCAACTGGGTTGCATGAAATGTGTTGAGAAAAAAAGACGCACATTAAGGCCGGTGTCACACTTGCATTGACTCGCACGAGAATCAAGTTGCATCACCCGGCATGGCCTTCCGCTCTCCAGACAGGAGCATGCCACTTTATGTATGTCTATGCAGCTGCATGCTCCTGTCCGGAGAGCGGCAGGCCATGCCAGGTGATGAGATTTGATTCTCATGGGAGTCACTTGCAAGTGTGACACACTGGCCTAACTGACAAAGTTTCGAGAAGAATCAGACATGGAGTAACCAGGAAGCCATTATCCTCCGGTGTGGACATATTCCAGAACTTCAACCTCCCTTGACGCCAGAAGTACAAGATGTTCACTGCTGAGAGACCCGGCCGAAGTGAGGAAGCTGGAACTGACCATCACTGATCAAGACGCGTAAGGTGAAACGTCAAGACTAGGCCAAGAAATATCTGAAGGTAGATTTTTCACAAGTTTTATGGACTGATGAGATGAGAGTGATTCCTGACGGAGCAAATGGCTGGACCATGGCTGGATCAGTAATGGGCACAGACCTCCACATTGATTCAGATGGCAAGAAAGTGGAGGTGGGTATTGCTATGGGCTGGTATTACAAAAGATTAGCTAGTTGGACCTTTTTAGGTTGCAGATGTATTCAAAATCAACTCCCAAACCTACTGTTTTTAGGAGGGATTCTCTTCAAGAAGTGGTACAGGAAAAAGTTATCATCTTTCAAGAGAACCATTATTTTTTATGCAGGACAATGCTCCATTGCAGCATGGAAGGCTCCACTGCTCAGCTGTCAGTAAAGGTCTTAAAAGATGAAAGAATAATGACATGTTCCCTTCCTCGTAGGTCCTAAACCCCAGTGGAAGTTATGGACCCTTCCTAAGCGGGAGAGTAATGATAAAGGACAACAGTCACCTCTTTGAGCATTGTCTGGGGGGCTGTGGTTGGTGCTGTCCACAAAGTTGATCGTCAACAGATTAACTGACAGTCTCCATGGATGAATGACTTTTAACTTTAAAGATAAGAAGGTTGGCTGTATTGATCACTGATATTTTTTTTTAAATGTATTTCTGCAATAGTGGGAAAAAAAATGCAATCAATGATTGAATTTTTTTTTCATGATGAAGGAGTTTGTTCAACTCTGATACACATAATACAACTGTTTTTTTTGTTCAGCACCATTATCTCCATTGGATATGCTCTTGACTAGCAGTGCAACAGATGTATCCATGTATTCCTTTATCCATTTATTGCTTCATTTGTTCCAGCATACGGAGCAGCAGTAGCTCACAACATATACAGTGTGTCCACCCATATCCTGTCCACCGCCATTAACGTGAGAACGGTGGCACCTATAGGCATAGAAGTGGTGTCTAGGTATAGTAAAGTAGCCATGAGCTATGTAATGAAACCACCCATAGCGCCACCTGGTGGAAAACAACGGAGTTAGCATTTTTATCTTGAAAACGGAACAAGATAGAGCAAAAAAGTGAATCAAAAAATTGTAGGGCATCATCAACTCAATATGAATCGACACCTTGCATACAGAAATGCTATGATATGAAACCCATGACCCCCCCAAAACATTGAATGTTGGTCACGCATATGGCGCTCATTTAACTTTGATGCTCACAGTGGCCGCCGTCAGCTGCAATGCACATCTGGACTCTGCACAGCATACTGTATCTTGCTGCACGTTGTGCAATATGGTAGGTGACACGTTTGCACAAGCATTTGTGATACGTCGTCGTAGGTCATGCAATGTTGGTGGAGGGGTCGCATACACCTGCTGTTTGATGTGACCTCACAGAAAGAAGTGCTATGGGGTCAGGTCAGGTGAGCGTGGAGGCCACTCCACACAGCCACCATACCCAATGACTTGTAGGAAGGTCTCCATGAGGTATCGCTTCACGTCCGCAGCCTTAAGTGTTTTACACGTGTAAGGGGTGGACGGTCCCCTTACAAAGAGGAGTAGTTTTCCCCCCCTGAAGATACCCCATGCTGGGGTAGATAAAGTTGTAATGTTAATGTTAATGATAAATTGTGTTTATACTGTTTTAGTGGGTTTCCCCTAGTGGCCGGGTGGGACGGCTGTCCCCATAGAAACAGTGCAGGAGAAAGGAGGAGCCGGCAGCAGAAGGGGGAGGGAAAAAGAGAGTGGTAGAGAAAAAGTTTGGGTCTGGAGGCAGTCGGGTCCGGGACAGGAGAGAAGGAGCAGTGGGGGCAGGGTGTGGGAGCTAAGTGAACAGCGTACGAAGAACAGAGAAAGAGAAAGTGTCCTCTATGGTGAAACAGGTTTGAGTGGGTCAGGTCTGCGGTAGCCGGAGTGGGAGCCCAGGTGAAGTAGAGTAGCCGGGCACATCCCCACGAGAGGAGACGACAAGAAGAGGTGTTCCCCCCATCAGGAGTTGTGAAACGACGCTATCAGCTTACTGCCACTGTTGTGAAGATGTGTGCAATAAACGTGCCTTCTGATTCAACTGATCTTCGTCTGCAAAGTCTTTATACATCTGACAGCGTGTTCTGTACCACCACACTCTGCCCCACCAAGCAATCTCCCGTCCCAATAGTGACGGCGGAGCCGGGGGTTAGCCTCATAGAAAAAAGGGCCACGACTACAACCCCCGAGGCACCCCTGTCACCCCGTTACATGTGGCGTAGTCGGCAGGATCCGGACTATTGGCGAAGGGTTCCGGTTCCATATTGGGAAGAACAAGTGGTGCCTAAGGCGTTGGACCGGGCACAAGATGGCGCTAAGATGGCCGCCGTCTTCACGAACACAGTGGGTGCGTGGAAGATTGGCGCCAAAAGAAGAACCCTGAGCTGGCCGGTGAAGAAAAAGAAGTACAGAGTACGCCGTCCAAAGAGGGGAGGTGCTGGCCCTAAGATGTTGCTGAAAACATGTGAAGAGGGCGGCAGAACAGAAAAAAAGAAGAGTCGCCTATGCTGGGTCGATTTGATGTGCGAGACTGGGGGTGGAGTGTATACAAGAGCGGGAAAAGAAGGCCCGCCTCCACCTTCTCCATCATCTCCACTGTCCCCGGCGCCATTACAAGAAGGGCTGCAAGAAGCGCCAACTCAGAGACTGACTCCGAGTGAGATGGAGACCCAGAGAAAACAGCGAGCTGCAGTGGGCGCGCTGGTAGCAACCAGCCTGGGCAGAGGACACCCGAAGCAGACCGCAGCCGAGGAAGGACTTACCATTAAACTACCGGCTGTGCCAGGAGGTCCGGAGCGGCCCACAAAAGTAACGTGGGTCACTTCCTGGGATGCCGCGACCGGTGAAACCTCTACTGAAGTCCGGGCCACCTACAAGGCGCAGCTACGGCCGTGAAGCGAAACCCTGGGAGCACCTCTCCAGAGCCCAGAGGTGGTTACACCAGACAAGGTGGGTCCCCCAGTCCCCACAGAAGTTCCGACCCCGGAGTTAGAAGAAGATGAGTGGGGATTCTTTTGGGAGCCGGTGAAACCGACGCCCCTGACCCGACGACAGTCTCCGCCGCCTGAAACCGACCAAGTGCAGGAGAGGTTACTAGCCGAGACCGTGGCCCGTGAGATGATGGCCGGTCCTCTCAGCGAGGAGTTTTATCGGCAATGTACCGTTGGCACTGTGGTCAAATTCAACCAGGCTGAAGGCTACGGGTTCCTTGAGGACGAAGAGACCGGGGACCATTTTTTCTACAACCGGGTTAACCTGGACACTGAGGGCTTGCCACAACGCCTTCATACTCTGTACCCGGGAGAAAAGGTGAAGTTCCGGAGAGAAGTGGGATGCCGGGGCCTCTTTGCCGTGGGAGTGACCCGGATGCCCACCGAGCAAGAGGCCGCACAGTGGCAACCAGAGATTGAGTGGGAGGAGTGTCAATACCGGAGACGTGCTCAACAGAGACCGGTGCTGGCTGAGACTTGCCGGCCGAGAAATACGCTGGCGGTAACACCCGAAGTAGTTGCCGGACCGGCATCTGAGATGGAGAGGGGGACACCGGCGGTGTTAGCGATCCACCAGAGTATGGTAACACACCCGGTGGTCGTCGTTGGTAGCCCCCGGCTGTCACGTTCAGCTACCCCATCACCCCCGTTGGGGGTTGAGGAGCCCAAACCGGAGACAGAGGAGGTAGAGCCCCCGATCAACTATGAACCGTTCCGGAGGCTGCGCCGCTTGCCAGGCCAATCCCTGTCCGACTATGTGAGGGCTCAGCGGGCTGAATGGCAGCGTGCATACCACCCCGAGTGAATCATAGCGACCGGAGGTGGTGGACATACTTACGTTAAGTACCGGAGTTATGGAGAAGAACCGGTGAAGAGTTAAAGTTGTAACCACGTTCAAGGTACCGAGCCCGGAGGGAGCCTGATGCTGAACTGTGCAAGGACTCCCCTCCGTGATGTTGACGGAGGCTTTATTGTTTGTGTTCCCTGCCTGCAAAGACCGGGAGTGCTGTGAGAGCCTCCGGGCAGAAGATCAGCCAAGACCGGGAGCGCCTGTTAACGGCCTCCGGGCAAATCTACTGCAAAGACCGGGAGCTCCCTTGGAAGGACTCCGGGAGCCGGACTTGTGCGCCCCTTGAGTGTGCCTTTATATGAACATTTTAAGGTTTTTATAAAAGTGAATTTGCTGCTAAGTTTGTGTTTTGCAGGTGCGGGCCTTGCCGGGAGGCTAAGGCAAAAAGAGGGGAGGAATGTAAGGGGTGGACGGTCCCCTTACAAAGAGGAGTAGTTTTCCCCCCCTGAAGATACCCCATGCTGGGGTAGATAAAGTTGTAATGTTAATGTTAATGATAAATTGTGTTTATACTGTTTTAGTGGGTTTCCCCTAGTGGCCGGGTGGGACGGCTGTCCCCATAGAAACAGTGCAGGAGAAAGGAGGAGGCGGCAGCAGAAGGGGGAGGGAGAGAGAGAGTGGTAGAGAAAAAGTTTGGGTCTGGAGGCAGTCGGGTCCGGGACAGGAGAGAAGGAGCAGTGGGGGCAGGGTGTGGGAGCTAAGTGAACAGCGTACGAAGAACAGAGAAAGAGAAAGTGTCCTCTATGGTGAAACAGGTTTGAGTGGGTCAGGTCTGCGGTAGCCGGAGTGGGAGCCCAGGTGAAGTAGAGTAGCCGGGCACATCCTCACGAGAGGAGACGACAAGAAGAGGTGTTCCCCCCATCAGGAGTTGTGAAACGACGCTATCAGCTTACTGCCACTGTTGTGAAGATGTGTGCAATAAACGTGCCTTCTGATTCAACTGACCGTCGTCTGCAAAGTCTTTATACATCTGACAGCGTGTTCTGTACCACCACACTCTGCCACACCAAGCAATCTCCTGTCCCAATAGTGACGGCGGAGCCGGGGGTTAGCCTGATAGAAAAAAGGGCCACGACTACAACCCCCGAGGCACCCCTGTCACCCCGTTACACACGTTCTAATCATAGCATTTCTGTATGCAAGGTGTCGATTCGTATTGAATTGATGATGCCCTACAACTTTATAACTCATTTTTTCTCTATCTCGTTCCGTTTTAGAGATAAAAATGCTAACTCCGTTGTTTTCCACCAGGTGGCACTATAGGTGGCTTCATTGCGTAGCACATGGCCACTTTACTATACCTAGACACCACTTCTATGCCTATAGCGGCCGCCGTTCTCAAGTTAATGGCGGAGGACAGGATATGGGTGGACACACTGTATATATTGCGTACGTGATGCTCTATCTGGCGCTTTTTGTAGCTTTTTAGCTCTATCATGAGAAATGTATTTTTTAATATTGAGTTGGTTATTCTCACTGTAACAGATAAAATAAACAATTGAGATGAGAAAATTTACGTTTTTCATTTACATGCCCAATAATTCTCCACACTAAAGGCCACTGTACACGCAGAGATAAATCTTTGGCAGATCTGTGGTTGCAGTGAAATCATGGACATATTGTTCCATTTGTACACAGCCACAAACCTGGCACTGATTGTCCACAATTTCACTGCAACCACAGATCTGCCGCAGATTTATCTCTGTGTGTAAAGTGGCCTTAAGAGTGCCATGATGACAATGGGATAGCGGGGAACCGGGGCTCCTAAGCTGTCCTTCAAGCTAGGGGGCCCTATGTTATGTCTAATCCCAGGGATACCCCTGATGGTAGAGATGCCTGAGGTATCCTTCCAGGCCCTGCTCCTGACCATTCCTGATCTGATGCCCCCTCCTCTCAAAGAGGGATGGTACAGGAGTGTGACGAAACCCACAGGCAAAGACAGACAAGGGAAAACCAAAACTCTGTCACACAGCACGTACACACAAAAGGTAAATACAATAAGAGATTCAGGAGGAAAAACAAGAGCAAAATGGGAGCTACAAAACAACAGGGGTAAACTCCACAACTGCACCAAGCAATGAGCACAACTTTCACCAGTACATCACCATAACACACTTCACAGACCAACACAGAATAAACTATAGCCAGCATGGGTGGAAGGTTTCCACCAGCATAAATAGGAGGGGAGCAGATGTGATTGGTCACATGTTGTGATGAGACCTAGGGGCAAACAGACCAGCAGAGATTTAAGGGGGCTTTACACGCTACGATATCGTTAATGTTTTATCGTCGGGGTCACGTTGTTAGTGACACACATCCGGCGTCATTAACGATCTCGCAGCGTGTGATACTTACCAGTGATCTTAAGCGACCTCAAAAATGGTAAAAATCGTTCACCATGGAGAGGTCGTCCCAAAACCAAAAATCGGTAATGGTTGATTATCGATGTGGTTCGTCGCTCCTGCGGCACCACACATCGCTATGTGTGACACCGGAGGAGCGAGGAACATCTCCATACCTGCCGCCGGCCACAATGCGGAAGGAAGGAGGTGGACGAGATGTTACGTCCCGCTCATCTCCGCCCCTCCGCTTTGATTGGCCGGTCGCTTAGTGAAGTCGCGGTGACGTCGCTGTGATGCCGAAAGTCCCTCCCCCTTGAGGGAGGGATTGTTCGGCAGTCACAGCGATGCCGCCGACCAGGTAAGTACGTGTGACCCTGCGTAGCGATAATATTCGCTGTGGCAGCGATCACAGGATATCGCATCCACGACGGGGGCGGGTGCTTACACGCTCGATATCGCTAGCGATGTCGTAGCGTGTAAAGCCCGCTTAAGTCTTGCTAGCCTGCCTATGAATCAGCACAGAGCAGGTCAACTCTCAAGTCTGCCTGTGCTGATCCCAGTCACCAGAGAATCAATTGGGCGGAGTGTCAGAATCTGCAATCTGAACAGAGCCCAATGCCACCATGACAGTTGGCGAAGTTTGTGCAAAACACCGTGTGACAAGTAGTTGCCCAATAATTCTGCACATAGATATTCTTCTAAGAAAGACAAAACCTCACTTTTACTTTCTTAAATATTCAGGTGTTAACCTTTTGACTTTACCGGCTGTTCTGTAGTTGTTCAATAATAAAATTAATAAAAATACATATTGCCCTGTAATCGTGCACACTGTATAGTGGGGAAGATTAATAAAAACTTGCACAATGCAAAAGTGGAGCAATTGCTTTTAGCAAACAATGGATTTTCAGGTTACAATTGTAAAGACACTTCTATACCAAGGCATATAGACTTTTCCCGTATTACGTGCTGAATAAACTCAACAGAAAAAAATGTAGACATCAGATGTTGTGTAACAGAGCTTTACCAACAGATATTGAATTAATCTACATGTAAATAGCGTTTAAATGCTGTGTAGTTGGGTTACCAGAGAAGCAGCTGCAGGGAGAAAGTTAACTTATATCTTCCCTGCAGCCGCTCATTTCCAGTCATTTGCGTGATGCAGAGAGCGGTTACAGATACAGTTCACTACACAGGGAGTTTGCTGTCCACACTCCCCAACACTGTTCTTCGGATGAGACTCTACTATTCAAGTCTATGGATCTTTACCTCAATGATGAGCCTAGATCTTAATCTGGACATGTGCCACTACTGGCTCCATTTTACTGAAGCCCATCAAGATATCAATCTGTGCAAACGTTGTCTGTGGCTGGGGCTGTGCCAGTGCATAATTTAAATAGGTAAGACGATAAAAACACCAGAAGCAGCGAAGGGGTCGTGATGGAGCCGCAGACCCTATCCACAGTCCCGCCTTGATGCACAGAGACCAAAACCTCTAATGATGATTTAAAATAAAACAAGCTCACTTAATGTAGGTATTAAATCAGTACAACAGCTCCATCATGGCCATGACATTAGTTTTCAATGCATGACCCTCATGACAGGTTCTCTTTAAGTTCACACAGGTTTTGCTCAAGTTCATGAAGTTGAATTAAGTTGACAATATTTGCATGTCCCATAAATTAATAAAATGAGGCAAGTTGAAACAATGGCTGGCAATGGTTTGGCTTTTTGAACCAACTGTTACTATGAGAGTGATGAGTCATTAACTTGTACAGAGAACATTATTCACCATAATGGCGGCTCCTACACTAAGATGACATATACTATAAGGGTTCGGTTCCACTTGCGTTTTGCACGAACGAGTGCAATTCGATAAAACATCGGAGTGCTCTCACTCCAGTGCAAAACTATGTGGCAGTGTCCATCTGCAATTGATTTATCATGCCATATCAGCCTGAGAAATGAATTGCAGCATGCTGTGTTTGGCAGCAAGTCTCGGCTCACGCACCCCCATACAAGTCTATGGGAGCGTGTGAAACATCGCACTGCACTCGCATGTGTAGCACCCCATGGGGCAGGCGGTTAACCTACTCGTCGCTGGGCCGTCGACTGACGCTTGTCATGGGCGGCCAAGCCCGGCTCCGTTGCCCCGAGGCGTTCAGAAGATGGCTGGGGAAGGGATGATGGGAGTAGTAGTGAGGTGTTTGTCGTGATGCCACCTGTGGTATGCGGCCAGGAAATGGGCCGCCACTGCTGTCGCTGCTCTCCGGGGTGGATGGTAGAAGCAGCTATGGGTGGTATCGCTCCCCACAGGTGGAGCGGGCCCCAGGGTGGATGATGAGGGCAGTAGTAATGGCGGCTCGGAGCGACAGTACCGGTAAATAAACAGTCAGAGTCTATGGCTGCGGTTCCAGGTTGTTTACTCACTGTTAGTGCAATGCCACTCACCCAGGTAATACCGGTCACTTGCTGAGATGGGCTCTGTTGAACCAGAATCCTTCTAGAGATCAGTCCGGTTTGGTGTTCGGTGGGTCTCCTCCTTCTAACGCCTGTCTGTGGATTCCCTGGCTTGAAGCTACGAGGGGACCCTGGGTTTCACGAGATGTACTCTTGTCCCTATATGCAGGTACCGCGGTTCCGATGTGGGGTACGGCTTGAAGCGAGGCCCCGGATCCTATACCGCACTAAGCTGTCAGGCGCTGTGTGGTTAAGGAAGCTTGAAACTTTCCCCGTCCAGCCAGATTCTGTTAAACCAACGTGAAGTATGATCTTCCCTTGGGTCCTGCCGCCCTGCGTAGCGTCAGTTCCGAGGGGAGCAGAGATCACTCTCCCCACGGCAACAGTGTGAACTTTCTCCTCCTTCCCACCGGAGCACCCCTGAGATGCGACTGCTCCCTTCCTCTCCTGCTGGAGAACTCTCTAACTGTTGTGTTGGCTCCTGACTCCCCCTGCTGGTCGCACCTCCCCCTTCCCAGGTCCTAACCTAAGGGGACTGGGGCCCCCGTATGAGGGCATCCTATAAATGCTTCTCTGTTGGCGACCCCTTTATTACCCCACCCTAGCTCAGTCCCCAGTGGGAACAGGGCAACCTGGTGTGTATTTGAGTGTGTAATGTGGTGAAACCGGGACTGACCTCTTCAGGATCTGGGTTTAGCATTACACCCAAATGTGGGTGGAATACTCTGTGGCGACTGAAGCCTCAGGGGCGCCACACCATCCTTTAGTAATGTCCTCATACTACTCCTTTTCTTGTCACCTTTTATGCCGTTGTTCACATGCACAAACAAAAAATTCTTCTCACCTGTCCTCCATTCCCACGGTGTCCTCTTATCTGCTTCTTGTGGACCACAGGCACATAGACCTCACGATGATCTCGGCCGGTGCACAGGGCTGCTGCTGCCGTCAGCACTTTATTTACTTCAGTTGAATGATTTGCGGCGCCGCAAATCATTCAACTGAAGCAAAGTGCTGATGACAGCGGCGGCCCTCTGCACCGAACGAGATCATCGAGGGGATCTATGAGCCTGCAGTCCACAAGAAGCAGGTAAGAGGACACCGCGAAAACGGGGGACAGGTGAGAAGAATTGTTTGTGGGACCCTCACTCGAGTGTAAGCCGAAGGGGGTTTTTCATCATAAAAATGCACAACTTTGTTGCTAACGGATTGCTGCTGCATCCGTTCTAGTGGATGATTAAGGGACATGTGAACTTAGCCTAAGTGAAGTGTTTTCACTGTACAGGTGCATCTCAATAAATTTGTAATGGCAAGCCATCCACTAAGCAGGACCCTGAGGTACCCTGAAACCCTTTAACCCCTATACAGGGATCTGGATTTACTGCAGGGTCCAGGGGTTCACTGCCTAAGGTAGACTGCAGTCCAGAGACAGGGATAGTCGCCAGGAAAGGTCTAAACGAGAACGTCAGCAAGGTACAATATGGGAAGGCAGGGGAGATGTCCAGAAAACCGGCCGAGGTCAAAACCGGGACGTCAGGCAAGGTACAAAACAGCAGGCAGAAGGGACATCAATATACAAAGCCGAGTTCATAGGAGACATAAAGTAAGGTGCACAGTACGGCCTAAGACACACGGCATGAAAATCGCATTCCACTGGGACCAATATTACTCTATGTGTCAGCACCCATGAGCGATTATTTTCTTGGCCCCAATTGGACCGATAAAACAGTCACAGCATGCTGCGATTGTAATGCGAGACTCTTTCTCTCGCACCCATTCAAGTCTATGGGGCGAGAGAAAGATCGCACTGCACTTGCGTACACAGGTGTACCGCGAGTGCAGGTCGAGAATGGCTATAGCCGGCTACGGAGGAGAGAGGGATATAAATCCCTCCCACACCTCCTCCGTTCCGGCCCTCCCCTCCTCAGCGCCGGCCCACCCCCCGCAGCTGAGGTCCGATCGCATGATCGGACCTCAGTTGCAGTGACACTCACATGACTCTCGGCTCCCTGTTATATAGTTACATAGTTACTTAGGTTGAAAAAAGACCTAGGTCCATCTAGTTCAACCTTCCTCCACCAGTTCTACATTTAGTCACTAAGTCATTTATAACCAACAATGTTTTGTGTACTGAGGAAATCATCCAGCCCTTTTTTAAAAGCTGTTATAGTATCTGCCATTACTACCTCTTGTGGTAGTGTATTCCACAGTCTGACCGCTCTAACTGTAAAGAACCCTTTCCTATTTAGGTGTCGGAATCACTTTTCTTCCACTCGCAGTGAGTGCCCCCTGGTCCTTAGTACTGTCTTTGGAAGAAATAAGTCATGTGCCAGTCCTTTATATTGACCACACATGTATTTATACATATAAATGAGATCTCCTCTGAGACGTCTTTTTTCTAAGCTAAACATATCTAACTTTTTCAACCTGTCATCATAAGGGAGGCCTTCCATTTCTTGTAATAGTCTAGTTGCCCGCCGTTATGACCACCACAAATCATTGGCAAAATGTGACAAGATCATTGGCAACTAATCTGGCCGCCATCCCCTTACTAACCATCAACACAAGAAGTAGCCGAGGGGTGAACTAACATCCTATGCACCGTGAACCCAGCCGGAGAACTAGCTATCCTGAAGGAAGGAAAGATGAATAACTCTCTGCCTCAGAAAATAAATAAAAAATAGCAAGCCCCCCACATTCAAATACTGCGGTGATATAGGAAAACACAATACACAGATGATAGGATTAGCAAAAGGTGAGGCCCCCACTGACTAAAATAGGAAAGGACAGGAAAGGGGCTGATGGTGGCCAGAGAAAAACCCTGCAAAATTCCAAATTCCTGATAGTACAAAAAGGCCCTCAGATCTCACGATCTGCACTCTGTCCTATACCAGGCGCTCTTGTCATACCACTGAACAGAAAACAAGAATCATTACAAATTCAAAAAGCCACAAACACATGGACTAATAGGAGCTATACTCCAAACAGAACTGCAGGGAGTTAGCCCAGCTAAGCAACTGAAAGGGAAGATTCCTGCATGCAAATAAACTGAAAACAACCACAGCAAATGACAAACCCAGATAAGAGTAAAAGAACCAAACAATAAATAAAGAGCAAGCACTTATCTGGGGTAGATGTGGTGTGGAGCAGAATGAAGCAGGCTGGTGAACAAAGAACAACTGACATCCGGCATAGCCTGCTATCAGACCAGGATTTAAATAAGCAGAGAGTTAGCAATGGAAACGCCCATTGCTCAACACACCTGGTCTATGTCCAAACCATTCCTGGCTACAAGAGTGAGCCTCCCAGCAGCCAAAGCATAACTGAGCTCCCGCTGTGCTGCCAGTGTGAGCCGACTGTCATGCGAGGATCGCATTAGTCCCCGTGTGGCCCAGGAAGGATGTGGCTCATAGCAACACAAGACTATATCTGGCAAAGATCCAAGCACACTGAATGATATAAAAAGGTTGTGGTGCCTTACCATAGGCTGGAGTAGGAGCTGATACTAGCTGGCACACACCCCTATAGTCAGTCAGCAGTATTGCAAGTTCCGGCCAGACCAAGCCTGGTGAATGTGCGGCGACTCCGCCCACCAGATCCACTGGAACTGACCTCTCCCCCATCACCAGCACTGCCTGCATTGTGAGCAGAACGGCGCCTGGTGACCGGGGCAGATGTCACTGGAGCAGGCCCTGGTGGAGACGTGACAAAATTAGAATATTATCAAAAAGTTAATTTATTTCAATAATTCAATACAAAGAGGGAAACACATATATAGAGTCATTACACACAGAGTGATCTATTTCATGTGTTTATTTCTGTTAATGTTACGGATTATGGCTTATAGCCATTGAAAACTCAAAAGTCATTATCTCAAAAAATTAGAATAATTACTACAAAAAAACCTGCAAAGGTTTCCTAAGTGTTTAAAATGGTCCCTTTTTCTGGTTCAGTAGGCTACACAATTATGGGGAAGACTTCTGACTTGACAGATGTCCAGAAGGCAGTCATTGACACACTCCACAAGGAGGGTAAGCCACAAAAGGTGATTACTAAAGAAGCTGGGTGTTCATAGAGTGCTGTATCCAAGCATATTAATGGAAAGTTGAGTGTAAGGAAAAAGTGTGGTAGAAATACAGTAGGTGCACAAGCAACCGGGATAACCGCAGCCTTGAGAGGATTGTTAAGAAGTGTTAAGTTTGTTAAGGAGTGGACGCTTCTGGAATCAGTGCTTCAAGAGCCACCACACACAGACGTGTCCAGGACATGGGCTACAAGTGTCACATTCCTTGTGTCAGGCCACTCATGACCAATAGACATCGCCAGAAGCGTCTTACCTGGGCCAAGGAGAAAAAGACCTGGACTGTTCTCAGTGTCCAAGGTGTTGTTTTCAGATGGAAGAAAATTTAGCATTTTATTTGGAACTCGCGGTCCCAGAGTCTGGAGGAAGAGTGGAGAGGCCACAATCCAAGCTGCTGAGGTCTAGTGTGAAGTCTCCACAATCAGTGATGGTTTGGGGAGCCATGTCATCTGCTGGTGTAGCTCCACTGTGTGTTATCAAGACCAAAGTCAGCGCAGCCGTCTACCAGGAAATTTTAGAGCACTTCATGCTTCCCTCTGCCGACAAGCTTTTCAGAGATGGAAATTTCATTTTCCAGCAGAACTTAGCCCCTGTCCACACTGCCAAAAGTACCAATACCTGGTTTATAACCACAGTATCACTGAGCTTTATTGACCAGCAAACTCGCCTGACCTAAACCTCATAGAGAATCTATGGGGTATTGTCAAAAGGAAGATGAGAGACACCAGACCCAACAATGCAGACGAGCTGAAGGCGGCTATCAAAGCAACCTGGGCTTCCATACCACCTCAGCAGTGTCACAGGCTGATCGCCTCCATGCCACATTGCCGCATTGATGCAGTAAGTCATGCAAAAGGAGCATCAAGTATTGAGGCAGTTACTGTACAGACTTTTCAGAAGGCGCCAACATTTCGGAGTGTAAAATCATTTTTTTTCAGTTAGTCTTATATAATAGTCTAATATTCTGAGATAATGACTTTTGGGTTTTCATTGGCTGTAAGCCATAATTATCAACATTAACAGAAATAAACACTTGATATAAATCCCTCTGTGTGTAATGGCTCTATATAATATATAGGAATAGATCCCTCTGTTTGTAATGAATCTATATAATATATAGAAATAGATCCCTCTGTGTGTAATGACTATATAATATATAGGATCAGATCATTCTGTGTGTAATAACTATATAATATAGGAATAGATCCCTCTGTGTGTAATGGCTCTATATAATGTATGGGAATAGATCCCTCTGTGTGTAATGACTCTATATAATATGGGAATAGATCCCTCTGTGTGTAATGGCTCTATATAATATATAGGAATAGATCCCTCTGTGTGTAATGACTCTATATAATATATGGGAATAGATCCCTCTGTGTGTAATGGCTCTATATAACATATGGCAACAGATCCCTCTGTGTGTAATGACTCTATATGTCAGGGCCGGGAAGACTGGTAGGCCCAGGAGGTGGATCCACTGGACCTTGCACCCCACCGGAGGGCAGGGTACACGGCAGCCGGAGCGCTGACGTGGCAGAGACAAGTAGAAACAGGTCACCAGAGTCACAGAGTTCTTTAGGACAGTAATGTAATCAGGCACAGGTACCAAGGAGCTAGGACAAGAAGTCCGCAGGACACGGTACCAGGGGACCTGAGCACCTAGCTCATAAGACTAGCTACAAGACACGTTGATCAGGCCCCGCCCACATGGAAAGGCAAGTCTTATATACCCAGCACAACCCCATGTCATTTCCTGTTGCAGCAGTGCTGGGGCTATAAGACCAGGAGAGTGGGCGCGGCCTGGTCCTATACAGAACCATGTGGCTAATACTCAGAGTCAGACTCCTGAGACCAGGAACAGGACTCAGGGGAGCAAGAGCGGGAGCGGCAGCCATGACTGGTGAACACATGGACTGGATCAGTGGGTAAGGAGTGGTGCTGGGACACGGGGAGCGTGACAGTACCCCCCCTTTATGCCCCCCCCTCCGAGCACAGAACCCCAGGGGCACCCCGGATCGAGTCACCGGACCAGGATCCAACACAAAGGCGGGGAAGGACTGCTGACCCCGTACCGCCTTCCTGGCCGCACGACGCCTAGCCGATCTACTAGTAGTAGCAACGGGGGCAACGGGAAGCGGGGGAAGACAGTCAGAAGCAGGACTGGGGTCGTGGACGCCCGGACTGGGCGTCTCGGACTTGGTACAGGACAGTGTCTCTTCCTCGGTAGCCGGTGGCATCACAGTCTCAATTGTCAGGGACGGTGGAACGTCGCTGGAGTGCGTCGTCTCCTCTGGTTCTGGTGGCACCACAGTCTCAATTGTCAGGGACGGTGGAACGTCGCTGAAGTGCGTCGTCTCCTCTGGTTCCGGTGGCACCACAGTCTCAATTGTCAGGGACGGTGGAACGTCGCTGAAGTGCGTCGTCTCCTCTGGTTCCGGTGGCACCACAGTCTCAATAGTCAGGGACGGTGGAATGTCGCTGGAGTACGTCGTCTCCTCTGGTTCTGGTGGCACCACAGGTACAAGTGACAAGAGGTGTGGCACGGCACTGGACTGAGTCGTCACCTCTTCAGGGATCGGTGGTTCCAACGGTTCAGGTGACAGGGACTGAGGGACAGGCTGTAGGCATTGGTCCTGACACAAGGGTCCCCAGCGGGAAATAGTGCCAGAGCGCCAACTAATGGCAGGGTCATGGAGTTGAAGCCAGGGCAGACCCAGCAGGAGCTCAGGAGCCATTCTTGGGATGACATAGAAGGCTATAGTCTCGGTATGCGAAGCTCCAACCTGGAGGGTCACGGGCTCGGTGGTATACCGGACGGGTTTGTAGAGCGGTTTGCCGTCTACGGAGGCGAACCAGAGAGGCTTCTTCAGCGGGGTGACAGGGACCTGGTATTTGTCTACCGTGGCCTGGTGAATAAAATTGCCTGCTGCCCCGGAATCGATGTGGGCCTCAGCTGAAAACTGGGTCCCCTCTGTCGACACCCGTACAGTCTGTTTCACTGGAACCAAAGGGATTTCGGTGGCAGGGGTGGCGGTTCCCATCATCCCTTGAACCTGGGGTCTACCAGGTTTCTCCGGACAAGAACGTAGCATATGTGACCCATCTCCGCAATAGAAGCACAGGCCCCGGGCGAGCCGTTCTGTACGGCGTTGCTTGGCCTGGGTCAGACGGTCCACCTGCATGGGTTCTGGCGATAAGTCACAGAAAGGCAGGGACGAGGAAACGGTAGGTCTCTGCGGGAGCACGGCATGGCAAGGTGGTCGCTTCTCCCGGACTCTCTCTTTGGTACGCTCCTGAAAGCGGAGATCAATCCGGGTGGCCAGGGAAATCAAAGCGTCCAGGGTGTGAGGAACATCACGGCCGGCTAGTTCGTCTTTAATACGCCCAGAGAGACCCTCCCAAAAGGCCGCTGTTAAGGCCTCATTGTTCCAGCCCAGCTCCGAAGCGAGCGTGCGGAACTGGATGGCGTATTGGCCGACTGTTTGGGTCCCTTGGCGTAGCCAGAGGAACGTAGAGGTCACTGCGGTAGTTCGTCCGGGTTCATCGAAGGTGCCCCTGAAGGCTCGCAGGAACTCCTGGATGTCGGTGATCATCGGGTCCTCATTTTCCCACAGGGGGTTAATCCAGGCCAGGGCTTCGCCTTCCAGGTGTGACATAAGGAACGCCACCTTGGCCTGGTCTGAGGCAAACAAGTGCGGGAGCAACTGGAAGTGCAGGGAGCACTGGTTCAGGAAACCGCGGCAGGACTTGGGGTCCCCTGCATAGCGAGGCGGAGCAGCGAGGCGAAGTTGCGAGGCCGTGGAGGAAACTAGTTCGGACCTGGAGACTGGTTGCTGCGTGGACGAGACGGCAGTCTGCAGCGTATACAACCGGTGGTCCACGGACGTCATGAATTTCAGCATCCGGTTCAGGGTTTCACGCTGTTGTGCCAGCTCCTGGCGCAGCTCAGCCAGCTCGGATGTTTGCGCTCCAGCGGGATCCATGGCCTGATCAATCTGTCAGGGCCGGGAAGACTGGTAGGCCCAGGAGGTTGATCCACTGGACCTTGCACCCCACCGGAGGGCAGGGTACACGGCAGCCGGAGCGCTGACGTGGCAGAGACAAGTAGAAACAGGTCACCAGAGTCACAGAGTTCTTTAGGACAGTAATGTAATCAGGCACAGGTACCAAGGAGCTAGGACAAGAAGTCCGCAGGACACGGTACCAGGGGACCTGAGCACCTAGCTCATAAGACTAGCTGCAAGACACGTTGATCAGGCCCCGCCCACATGGAAAGGCAAGTCTTATATACCCAGCACAACCCCATGTCATTTCCTGCTTCAGGTGTGCTGGGCCTATAAGACCAGGAGAGTGGGCGCGGCCCGACCCTATACAGAACCATGTGGCTAATACTCATAGTCAGACTCCTGAGACCAGGAACAGGACTCAGGGGAGCAAGAGCGGGAGCGGCAGCTATGACTGGTGAACACATGGACTGGATCAGTGGGTAAGGAGTGGTGCTGGGACACGGGGAGCGTGACACTATATAATATATGGGAATAGATCCCTCTGTGTGTAATGGCTCTATATAATATATAGGAATAGATCCCTCTGTTTGTAATGAATCTATATAATATATAGAAATAGATCCCTCTGTGTGTAATGACTCTATATAATACATAGGATCAGATCACTCTGTAATAACTCTATATAATATAGGAATAGATCCCTCTGTGTGTAATGACTCTATATAATGTATGGGAATAGATCCCTCTGTGTGTAATGGCTCTATATAATATATGGGAATAGATCCTCTGTGTGTAATGACTGTATATAATATATGGGAATAGATCCCTCTCTGTGTAATGGCTCTATATAATATATGGGAATAGATCCCTCTGTGTGTAATGACTCTATATAATATATAGGAATAGATCCCTCTGTGTGTAATGACTCTATATTAGGCCCGTTTCACACGTCAGTGAAAAACACTGACGTTTTTCACTGGCGTGTAAAACATGCACATGTCCCTCCGTGTGCCGTGAATTACGGCACACGTGGGTTGTCTAAGTGCAATCCGGGCTCCATTCTCCGTGGCCCATGATTGCACTTAGAGATTCACTCACCTGTGCCCGCTCCCGCTCTCCATGGTGCTGATCGCTCCCGCGGTGCAGCATCCGGCCAGCGCTGACCCCTGCAGCAGCTGCTTCCGGGTCGGCTGTGTCGTGCATCATGAATATGCACGACAGTAATGATCCGGCTCAGAAGCAGCAGGCTGCACGGGCTGCAGAGGATATCGCTGGAGCCGGGTGAGTAAAAATGATTTTTATTATAAAAGCATGTTTTTTTCTGGCACGTGTTTCACGGACCACACCATTGCGTGGTCCGTGGGACATCAGTGATGCCAGAAAAAAATGGACATGTCTCCGTGCGGCAATCACGGACACGCGGGTACGCCGCACGGAGACACGTGCAGTGGCAAATCACTGATGTGTGAGTAGACCCATTGATTATAATGGATCTGCGTATGTCAGTGATTCTGGTACGTTTAAAAAAAAAAAACAAACGTACCAGAATCACTGACGTGTGAAACAGGCCTAATATATAGGAATAGCTCCTTCTGTGTATAATGACTCTATATAATATATAGGAATAGATCATTGTGTGTGTAATGACTCTATATAATATATAGGAATAGATCCCTCTGTGTGTAATGACTCTATATAATATATGCGTTTCTTTTTGTATTGAATAAAGCGGGCTTTACACGCTGCAGCATCGCTAGTGATGTCGCTGGTGAAAGCACCCGCTCGCGTCAGTTGTGCGTCACGGGCAAATTGCAATAGAAGCGGAGGGGCGGAGATGAGCGGCCGTAACATCCCACCCACCTCCTTCCTTCCTCAATGCCGGCGGCCGTAGGTACGAGGTTGTTCGTCGTTCCTGCGGTGTCACACGGAGCGATGTGTGCTTTCGCAGGAACGATGAACATCCTGTGTCCTGCAACAGCAACGATATTTGGGATTAGAACGACGTGTCAACAATCAACGATTAGGTGAGTAATTTTGATCATTAACGGTCGTTCCTATGTTTCACACGCAACAACGTCGCTAACGAGGCCGAATGTGCGTCACAAATTCCGTGACCCCAACGACATCTCGTTAGCGATGTCGTTGCGTGTAAAGCGGCTTTTACTAAAATAAATTAACTTTTTGATGATCTTCTAATTTATTGAGATGCTCCTGTAGCATCAGGATATGTTCTGGGAGTCAAGTAATTGAATACTTGAGCCATTTTTTCTTTCAAGAATTAAAAGAAACAACAATGAATAAAACCTGCAATATGACAAATTCCTAAATATCATCCAATAAATTTATATCAGAAAACAACATTCTGTCTGAAATCTCCCGGATTTGCATTGGTAATGACACCTACAGGTATGTGAGAAGAATATAGTCTGAAGGCTCCTATGGTTCTGCCGGAATATGAGTGAGCAGGAAGGAAGCCTGAGCGCACATATAATAACGCTCGCCAGTAAAAGTTGTCTCCAGCCACAGCCGTACGGAAAGGGAAGTTAGGAATACATTTGGCTTCAAAAAGAGCAGCGAGAGTTTGCAAAAGGAAAAGTGTATTTTTTCTATTTTTTCTGCTTTTGGTGCAGATAGTATTTATTTAAAAATATAATGAAGTATTCTGACAGGGTTTACAAGAGTTGTCTGAGGTTTTGGAATTTACTGATCCCATGAGAAGTATATAATGAGAGATTTCTTCAAGCTTAATAGGTGGTACAATAAAACTGATGAAGAGGGTGCCAGCAATTCTGTCGTTAATGCCTCTGGGTTGTAATCCGATGAATGGGGGTGTTTCTAAAATGCCACCTAGAATGCTAGCACTGTTTAAAGCTGGTTACTTTAGGAAGGTCTTTGTAACCAGAAAAGTATTGTAAAAGATTTTAATAGTGGAAATAATAAACTTTCAATTAAACACTTTTATTGTAATTATCTATATATATGTATCAAAGTCTAATTAAGGGTGCTTTACACGCTACGACATCGCTAGCGATTGCTAGTGATGTCGCTGGTGAAAGCACCCGCCCCCGTCGTTTGTGCGTCACGGGCAAATCGCTGCCGGTGGCGCACATCGTTAGTCCCCGTCACACGTACTTACCTGCCTAGCGACGTCGCTGTGACCGGCGAACCACCTCCTTTCTAAGGGGGGCGGTTCGTGCAGCGTCACAGTGACGTCACTAAGCGGCCGCCCAATAGAAGCGGAGGGACGGAGATGAGTGGGCCGAACATCCCGCCCACCTCCTTCCTTCCTCATTGCCGGTGGTGGCAGGTACGGTGATGTTGCTCGTTCATGCGGTGTCACACATAGCAGGAACGACCAACAACCTGCATCCTGCAACGATAATTGGGATTTGAACGACGCGTCAACGATCAACGATAAGGTAAGTAATTTTGATCGTTAACGATCGTTCGTAGCTGTAACACGCTACGACGTCGCTAACGAGGCCGGATGTGCGTCACGAATTCCGTGACCCCCAACAACATCTCATGTCGCAGCGTGTAAAGCGGCTTAACAGAATAAAATCAGCTTCAGGAAACTCTCCTTCTTTGGGGAGTTTTCAGAGGAGCTTTACGTTTCCTGAATCAATTTTGAAGAGTTTTTCAAGTGTTTATGCACAGGTTTTTTTTTCCAGGAAGCATTTTTCTACAGCTTTTTGATTGAACAGTGCCTAGTTAATAGAGTTTTCCATTATCAGCTGCTTTAAAGAAGTGACATACACGTTCTTTACTCTTACCAGGTGTTCTTTTGAAAGCCCATTACGTATTTTAAAAAGTCTGAACATGAAGCAAGTTTTTTTTTCCCCAAGTGTTTTCACCAGAATTCTAGCATAAAACATCTTAAGAAATCACTATATTTTTTTTGCAACATGCAAATTAGTCAAACATATTGTGACTTTTCGCATTTCTATGCCAGTCCCTGCCAGCTATGCCAATATGAGTGGACCATGTTCCTCATGGGCATGGCTACACCCGTCAAAATCATGGAAGGTTATGTCACTTTAGATGCTGTCCATGCCAGAAGAGGAGGCTCAAAGATCAGTGGGGAGACCAGGAAGCAGGAGAGCATATTTTTTGGTCCATGTTGGGCATTTCTTGCACAAAAGGTAACGCGTAATTCCTTTAACTCTACCTAAAACTAAAAAATAATTTCAAAACATTTAGCTAAATTTCTCTCTATCACATGTTAGATCTTCCACTATTAGGCCCCCTTCACACGTCAGAGATTCGGGTACGTATGTTGCAGTTTTCATACGTACCAAAATCATAAACATACGCAGACCCATTAAAATCAAAATACTTAGTGATTTCTCACGGATTTGTTCCCGTGCGGCGTATACGCATGTCCGTGTGCTCCGCACAGAGACAAGTTTGTTTTTCTCTGGCATCACTGATGTCACTCGGACCATATAGTGAGGTGATCCGTGTAACACGTACCAGAAAAAACATGTACATTTAAAATAAAAAGCTTTTTAAACTCGCCTGTCTCAAGCGATGGTGTCTTCAGCTGCTGCTGTCTCCTGCTGGCTAATTATGCTGAGGAAGCCAGATTTGGGCACTTGATCCCAAAGAGGCGAAACGTACGTTGGTTGGGTATGAGGGAGCTCTTTTCATACGCACTCAGGATTTTGCACTGGCCACTTTAGATGCACTGGCCACTTTACAGCATTGCCATTTTGTTACTATGGTATTTGACCTGATATTTTTGATACAAGAGGGTTAGGGTTTATGTGGGCTTATTTATATCTATTTATTGTATGCACTTTCTATTTTGTTGAAATTTGCCCAATACCTTACTCTCATGATATGTATATATAGACCAGTCATATTTTGAACAACCTTTTTGACTCTTAAGCGGGCTTTACACGCTACGAGATCGCTACAGCGATCTCGTTGGGGTCACGGATTTTGTGACGGCCGCTGTAGCGATCTCGTTGTGTGTGACTCCTAGGAGCGATTTTGGATCATTGCAAAAACGTCCAAAATCGCTCCTCTTTGACATGGGGGTCCTCTCCCAATTATCGCTGCTGTCGCTTGGGCGAAGTTGATCCTCGTTCCTGCGGCAGCACACATCGCTACGTGTGACGCCGCAGGAACGAGGAACCTCTCCTTACCTGCCACACGCCAGCAATGAGGAAGGAAGGAGGTGGGCGGGATGTTCGTCCCGCTCATCTCCGCCCCTCCGCTTTGATTGGGCGGCCGCTTAGTGACGTCGCTGTGACGCCGAGCGAACCGCCCCCTTAGAAAGGAGGCGGTTTGCTGGTCACAGCGACGTCGCTGAGCACGTAAGTGCGTGTGACGCTGCCGTAGCGATAATGTTCGTTACGGCAGCGATCTCCACATATCGGCATAACGATAGGGGCGGGTGCTATCACGCTCGACATCGCTAGCATTGGCTAGCGATCTCGTAGCGTGTAAAGCCACCCTTATTGCTGTCCTGTTGTGTGTATCACATCCCTCTGTGTTTTTATCTCTTTTGCTGGTTGGACACAATAAAATTATTCTATTTTGTGCACTTTATGACTCTTGTCCTCCGATTTCTTATATTCTCTGCACAGCCAACCCGGAAGTAGCAGCAGCGGCTGGAGACAGTGGTGGCTGGACACAGCATCATGAGAGTCTTCAGCACCATGGACAGCAGTGGCGTGTACAGCTGCGTATAAGTGCCTGATCTCCGTGTGCAATCACAGATAGCACACGGAGATCACACGTGTGCCAAAATCATATATACATTTATTACGTCAGTGAAAAACGTGTTTTCACATATGTGTGAAGAGGGCCTGAGGCCGTATGGTCTTTCATGCGAGAGAATTGGCGCAATTATGCTGACACTTGGCTCAAACGCTGATCAGAGGGTCATCTTCTGTGATCCAATTCTCTTGCATACAATTCGAGAATCGTATCACAGGTGAGAAGATGGAGAGATTAATTTCTTCATCTTCTCCATTGTCTGTCTCGGTGTATATCGCACTGCACTCAAATTACATCAGTGCAGTCTGATGATTTCCATAGACATGTCTGGGTGCGCGCCGTCCGATATAAGCTGCCATTCACAGCATGCAGTGATTTTTTTTCTCATGCCGAATCAACATGAGAAAAAAAATGCTGTTCGGCACTGCTGCATAGTATAACATTGGAGCGAATGCTAGCATATAAAACATTGGCTGGCAGTCATCCGTATTATACACACTGAGCGAGACCTATCAGTTAGAGCTCTGTTTAAATCAGACGAACGCTATTTGTGGTTTTGATGAATAGCAGTTGTATCAATGTTATTCTATGGGCCTGAGCACATGTCCAATTTTTTCCATGGGCCTAGCGTGTCTGAGGAATAAATCGTTGACATATCCAATGTTAATCCAAGTGTCGCAATCTGTTGTCAAAAAGTTCTGCAAAAACAACTTTTTTATCCATTTTGAAAAAATAGATTTTTGCAGGATCCGTTTTTTTTTACCATGGGAGTCTATGGAAAACTGATTTGTTAACTGATTGCTATTTGGCCATCTGTTTTTCTTTCATTTGTATAGGATTCATTCTTTTCTTTACTGGATCAGTTTCCAATGGAAGATAAATAGCAATCAGTGAACAGAAAAGTTTTCCATAAACTCCCATGTTAAACCCCCCCAAAAACGCAGTCTCTAGCTGACTCTCCTGAGGCATAAAACAACATTCTTGGATGTAGTGTGACCCCCAAAAAATAAAACCCGCACCCTCCCTTCTGACGGAAATGCTCTGTTTATGGCAGGCCAATCATTGACTTGCCATTATGCACGTTACTCGCGTTGCGCTCGTCCAGGCATCTGATCAGCTCGAATCGAGTAGCGAGCATTCAAGCATTTTAGTTATGACCTGAGGATAGGTGATGATTGTTTTCTCCCGATAACCATTTAAGGCTTTTGTAGATGGCAGCAATCAATGTATTGCACCTTTTAGGGAATGTCTTTTAGATGTAGGCGAACCCGTCAAGTTTTTCA
Organism: Anomaloglossus baeobatrachus; assembly: GCF_048569485.1. NCBI lineage: Eukaryota > Metazoa > Chordata > Amphibia > Anura > Aromobatidae > Anomaloglossus > Anomaloglossus baeobatrachus. The sequence continues at coordinate 29,176,764 of NC_134364.1, read as the reverse complement.
AGCGTAAGACGCTGCAGGTAAGCGCCGGTGGCTTGTTTCTACTGCTTTTTGCCATGTCTTTGACCATGTTTTTTTTTTCCATCATGTATACAATAGTTAACTATTTCCAAGTAGAAACTCCCTCAAGTATGGTAAGGTCACTTGTTTTTTTTTGTAAATCAGATTTTATTCGAATAAAAACATGTTTACAAGTTATAGGATAGGCAACAAATGGTATAGAGTAGAATAACTCAAATCTTGGAGGTAATAAGTAATACAGCACTTTTCTACTTTCACAATAAGTCCTTTGATTACACACTTCAGGTCAGACCATCATCACCCATGTAATAGCTTTGCTTTGGAGATGATGCCCACTGGGGGACCAACAATCCGAACCCCATGCAAAAATTTATGCAGCCTCGTTTAGAAAGGCGAGGCAACGTAGATGCACAAAGTCTCTGAGATGGCAATCCTGTCTAAGGGGCACTTTGCACGCTGCGACGTTGCTACTGCGATATCGTCGGGGTCAAATCGAAAGTGACGCACATCCGGCGCCGGTAACGCCGTCGCAACGTGTAAAGCCTAGATGCGCAGATAAACGATCGCAAAAGCGGCGAAAATCGGTGCTCTGTGTAGCGTCGGTCATTTTCATAATGTCGCACCAATAGGAGATACGATGTTGTTCCTCGTTCCTGCGGCAGCACACATCGCTGTGTATGAAGCCGCAGGAGCGAAGAACATCTCCTTACCTGGCTCCACCGGCTATGCGGAAGGAAGGAAGGAGGTGGGCGGGATGTTTACGTCTCGCTCATCTCCGCCCCTCCGCTTCTATTGGCCGCCTGCCGTGTGACGTCGCTGTGACGCCGCACGACCCGCCCCCTTAGGAAGGAGAGGCGGTTCGCCGGCCAGAGCGACGTCGCAGGGCAAGTAAGTGCATGTGAAGCTGCCGTAGCGATAATGTTCGATACCGCAGCTATCACAAGATATCGCAGCTGTGACGGGGCGGGGACTATCGCGCTCGGCATCGCTAGCCGATGCTAGCGATGTCGCAACGTGCAAAGTACCCCTAAGAATGTAAACATAACATAAAATGTACAAAGAAAGATGAGAAAAGAGGAAATGTAGGGGGAGAGGGAAAAGAAAAGAAGGACCAAGAAGATGTCTCGTCTGGGTCGTGTGCATCCCCCGACACTTTTATTTTGTAGAATGGACAATCACAGAGGTTTCACGCCCCCAACTGAGGCTTGAAGCCATAGTACCAGGTCTTGTGTCTCTCTGTACATAATCCACGGCGCCCACAGCCTGAACACTCGCTCCCCCGAGTCCGACGCCTGGCTGACCAGCTCCTCCATCCTACAGATTTGGTTAATCTTGGCCACCAGTTCAGCCCGCGAGGGCACAAGGTCACTTCTTTTAACTGCAACTGCTTTGCGGTTTTCAAAGCCAGAAAAGGTAAAAAGAAAAGTTAAAAATACTGAACATGTTCAAAGCAAATCGTTTTGACATTGCAGAAGCATATATTTATTTTTTTTTACCAACTTTTACGCACTTTTCCAGGTGGGTTTGTGAGCAGACCCACTTAAAAAAAAGATGTGTGCACATATCTTTTGTAAAAACCAAATTTCTATGCACACGCTCAGTCTTTTAGTTACATCTATTGCTTCAGGGTTCGGAAACATGTAAGTAACATGCTCATTCTTTGGGCGGCTCTTCTGGCCTGAATCTGCCCGCTCTTTATAACTGAGAGTATAAGAAAAAGGTACCGGCGGCAGAGCCATCACAAAAAATAAAGGCTTTTGACCTTCATCTCCGCCTTCGGTATCCAAATATTGTGCGCACATACTCTTATGCTGCCTAAAATTTGGAAAACACCAAGCAATAGCTTTTTTTTTAGTCTGTGCCTTTGAGTTATGAGTATGTAATGAAATTTGACCAACTGTTTAGATAAGTGATCATCACGTTATTAATATGGAAAGAGGTTGCAGAGTTTTGCCAACTACAGAAGTTGGAAGGATGTGAGGACGCAGCGGCAAAGAAAGAAAAGCTACATTCCAAGTCTATGAAATGCACACATAATCCTAGTCATCATATTTTGTCTACTGCTGTTCCTGGGTGAATATTTGGTTTTGTGATTCTAAAATTAGTTATTACATTTTATCTCTCTGTATTTCTCCACATTTCGGAGTAGTGTACTCTCACCTCATACTAAAGGTAAAGTACAGACATACAAATAATGCATATGTGTCGCCCAGGGAATGGGGTACTCGGTCCCGGGCAGTGTCACTCTCGTGGCCGTTGCCCGGTCCCATGCCCTGGGTGCTTTTTAATGGGGAGTATTTACAGGGGAGTTTAAAGTCATTTGTGTGACTCCACCTGCGATTTGCGGTTAATATGGGGGAACCACCGCTGCTGCGTTGGTTATCTCTAGCCCTGGTGGTAATGGCAGCTGTGGTGGTAGGCCCTCCGCAGGAAGGGCTGAGCCCAGGAGATGTATGATGGAGTAATAAGGGAGGCCACATCGGGGGTTGTAGTTAACAGTCTCTACTCACTTTTGACCCTCGGATGGCTGGTTCAGGTCCCTGCAGTTCCACTGCCAGTTGATGACTCGGTTGCTCTGTCCCCGGCACCCTCAGTGTGGAGGGGTCCCCGTAGTGTGGAGCAATTTGGGGCCCAACTGTCCCTTTTGTGTGGCAGTCTCCTTGTCCGTACGGCAAGCAGTGTGGACCCTGTAGGGCTAGTCTGTGTCCCGAACCCTGATCCTTGCATTACTGCTGGTGCCCCCGGGTCTGTGGGTCAGTGAGGTCCGTGAAGGTCCCCTCACTGTGCAGATATTTGCCAGATCGTATGAAACTGGCGTCTGACCGAGGGCCCTGTACCCTGTCGGTGCTCTGGTCCCAGCGGTACTCGGGTGTACCTGCCCTGGCGACCACTCTCCTGTGCCCCCGGGTCACCGTTACACGACCCAGCTCTCAGGCACCTCTCCTGTCTACTTCTTCACTGCACTCCTACTACTCACTACTGTCCCCACCCACCAGGCTGTCTAGTACCTCTGGTCTGGCTCCGCCCTCTGGGTTGCCATCCCCTTGTGTCCGACTAGCCAATTACCCCTGGTGTGGAGTGGAAACTGGGATTTTGATGTGTGTGGGTGTTGCTGGCACTGGTGTTCCAGGTCTCAGGGGGTAGGCCCTGCATCCTGGTGAGGATGCAGTTCCTAGTAGTGCCCTGAGTGGCTCAGGGGCGCTACATATACATATATAAAATATACAGTTTATGAAGAAATTCTGATATCATTTACATATTTGTATGTAAAGGATCATCAACATTTGTGAGAAAGTCATCATTGTGGGGGTCCACTAGACCACAGGGGAAACTCGGGCTTACCCTGACATGTAAGGAGCCTAACAGGTAAAGCTAACAGGTTCCCTTAAACTAAGCGCCTACTGGGCATATGCCAAATCCTCAAATGATGAGGATGGGCTTGGCAGCCGGTAGACGCCAGGTGCTAATCCCAGGGCTGCGTCCAGGAATGTGGCAGCTGACCCCCAGGACAGGGACAGCCTCAGGTATGGAAAGGTAGAGTCTCTAGTGCAGACGGGTGATGCGGACAGAATGGCTGGAACAGGCAAATACTGACAGGTATGGAATAATGGACATAGGAGACACAGGTACAGATAACGGATGGCGGTAGAGAGGCGGGGAGGATGCAGACTGAGAGCAGTAGTGAGTATGCCAGCGTCCCTTCTGCAGGGGTAAAGCATCATAGTGCAGGGACGCTAGCAATACAACTACGTTGATGAGCCTCGATGACCACATACACGCTTGACTGCTGGTAACAGCCAAGTGCAACACTTAGCTGTTACCAGCAGTCAAGTGTTGCACTTGCACATCAACACTCCACTCAGATGGTGTTCTTGAGATCAGTGGGGGTCCCTCTAGTTGGACTACTACCCCTCAGTAAGTCTTCACCTACAGTTGAAACCACAAGTTTCCATACACTATCTAAAAAGACACATCTGCAGGTTTTTCTCACCATCTGACATGAAATCAGAATAAACCTTTCCCGTTTCAGGTCAAATAATTTTGGTTCCTAATTGACCTAAACCGAGAAAAGTTTATTCTGATTTCTTGTCAGATAGTGAGAAAAACCTGCAGATGTGTCATTATAGACAGCGGAGGGAAAAACTTGCAGATGTGTCTTTTTTAGAAAGTGTATGGAAAACCTATCAGCTGAGTCACCATGTAAAGGCCGTAACTCTGTACCCCAGAACCTCAATAACCTGAGGGCTGCCCTTCAAGAAGAACGGGATACCATGCCTCAGAAGACAATAACTCCACTTGGGGACAGCATGAGAAGTTGTTGTCAGCTGTAATTGATGCTCAAGGCCACATGAGAAGTTATTGAGACATTGACTTTTTTTGGGGGGGGGGGTGTTGGGGGGGTGTATAACCACCGTTGTTGTTGGCTTTTGTTTTAATAACTTGTTTGAGACAAGGAAATCACCATTGCTGCTTCTAGTTACAGTAAATGCCCTACTCTCATGATAATATATCACTGTAGCGTGAACTTATTACATTTTACATCAATTTCACCCAAAAGCCAATAATCACTAACTTTTTACGAGCAGTGTGTGTCTGTAATATATTTATGTAGCTCTAGCAAAAATTAAGAGACCACTACAAAATTTTCAGTGTTTCTGTTTTTTCTCTTTATAGGTATATTTTTGAGTAAAATGTAAATTGTTCTTTTATTCTATAAACTACGGACAACGTCTCCGAATTTCTAAGCAATAGATGTTGTATTTATTTTCTGCAAATGAGAAATGGTGAAAATAACAAAACAATGCATTGCTTTCAGGCCTCAAATAATGCAAAGAAAACAAGTTTATAATCATTTAGAAACAGCAATACTAATAATGTTTTACCTCAAGAGGAGTTCAGAAATCAATATTTTATGGAATAACCATGATCTATAATCCCAGCTTTCGTGCGTCTTGGCTGCTTTCCACCAGTCTTTCACACTGCTTTTGGGTGACCTTTTGCCACTCCCGGTGCAATAATGTAAGCAGTTCTTCTTTGTTTGATGCCTTGTAACTATCCATCTTCCTCTTGATTACATTCCAGAGGTTTTCAATGGAGTTCAGATCTGGAGTTTGGGCTGGCCATGACAGGATTTTGATGTGGTGGCCCTTTATCCACACGTTGATTGACCTAGCTGTGTGGCATAGCTCATTGTCCTTTTCAGGTTTGCTCAACACCTGGTGATCTAATGGTTAGACGGAGACCTGGAGAGGTGTACAAACCACAGTGTCTTATACCCACTGTGAAATTTGGTGGAGGATCGGTGATGATCTGGGGATGCTTCGGCAAGGCTGAAATTGGGCAGACTAAACTTTGTGAAGGATATATGAATCAAGCCGCATACAAGGTTACTCTGGAAAAACAGTTGCTTCCTTCTGCTCAGGCAATGTTCCCCAACTCTGAGGACTGTTTTTTTCCAGCAGGACAATGCACCATGCCACACAACTAGGTCAATCAATGTGTGGATGAAGGACCACCACATCAAAACCCTGTCATGGCCAGCACAATCTCCAGACCTGAACCCCAATGAAAACCTCTGGAATGTAATCAAGAGGAAGATGAATAGTTACAAGGCATCAAACAAAGAAGAACTGCTTAAACCTTTGCACCAGGAGTGGCATAAGGTCACCCAAAAGCAGGGTGACAGACTGGTGGAAAGCAGCCAAGACGCATGAAAGCTGTGATTCAAAATCATGGTTATTCCACAAAATATTGATTTCAGAACTCTTCCTGAATTAAAATATTATTAGTATTGTTGTTTCTAAATGATTATGAACTTGTTTTCTTTGCATTATTTGAGGTATGAAAGCTCTGTGCATTTTTTTGTTATTTTGACCATTTCTCATGTTCAGAAAATAAATACACAATTTATTGCTTGTAAATTTGGAGACGTTGTCAGTAGTTTATAGAATAAAAGAACAATTTACATTTTACTCAAAAATATACCTATAAAGAGAAAAATCAGAAAAACTGACAATTTTGCAGTGGTCTCTTAATTTTTGCCAGAGCTGTATATCACAGGAAGGGCTGGGGCATATCCATTATCCATCACAGGAGGCAATGGCGGGCATATACATCACAGAAGGTGCTCAGGGCACACACATCACACGAGGGGCTGGGGACATAGATATATGTGCCCACAGTGTCTTTTGTGATATATACAGCAGTCTCAGCGCCTCCTATGTGATATACATACAGCAGTCCCAGCGTCTCCTATGTGATGTATATGCCCCCAAGTGATGTATGTGCCTCCAGTGTCTCCTGTTATTCATATACAGCAGTCCCTGCATCTGTTAGGCTGTGTGCACACGTTGCGTTTTTTTATTGCGTTTACTCAGCGTTTTAAACTGCAGCGTAAACGCATGCGTTCTGCTTCCCCAGCAAAGTCTATGACAATTAAGCAAATTCCATGCGCACGTTGCGTTTTAAAACGCAGCGTTTTGGATGCCAAATTTTTTACAAAATTGCTGCGTTCTAAAAAGCAACATGTCACTTCTTTTGTGTGTTTTGGATGCTTTTCCCACTTTGTCTATGGCAGATCAAGCATCCAGAACGCATGAATTCTGCATCCATTCTGCATCCAAAATGCAGCATTTTGGCTGCGTTTTGAAACGCACATGCAGTGACAAAACATGTAGTGCATTTTGCACACATAAATTATGGGAAAATGCACATTTTTCACAGAGTTTTTATTGCTATTTTGTATGTTGTAGCAGGATTTTTGCAGCACACACGGGACATAAAACATGCCCTAATGCTACACCCCATATTATAGCTGCACTAAAAACGACGTTTTTTAAAAGTGGCTCTTAAGTGTGTATTTTTCAGCTAGAAAAATGCACGTCAAAAAATGCTGTGTGAACGTAGCCTAAGGCTATTACATTCACAATATTCTTGAGAGCAGATCTGCTCCAATATCCTCTGCAAAAACACTTCTAAAATTATTCCTATTCATTTATATGGGAAATCCGAAATGCTGTTTTGTGACGCCCCTGGACTAGTCAGGTCATCACAGGGTACTGCACGCTCTTTATTCTTAGTGCAGGACTCAACCCCTCTTGGTTCTGGGTTCCCAACCTTCAGCACTGCCTCCATCAGCATCCAAAATCTCAATCACACCTCGCACCACACCCTGACAGGCACACCAGTGGGCTGCTTAGCTGGAATAGGGCCGCCCACTTAGGGGTCAGGCAGGGAGGTGGGAGGTGACAAGTGAGTTCTGTGGTATCCCTCGAGCAGTGAGGAGCTCGAGGAAGCTGGGAGTTGGAGCTCCCAGGGGAGAAATAGATTGGGTTGCAGTCTGTGGTCTGAACCATGAGGAGTCGGAGACCCGGTCGTGGGATATTGGGACTGGGTGCTTGGCTTAGTCTAGGACGGTCAGCAGCAGTACAATAGCCAATCTGGGACCGAAAGCATGTCGGGGTACTGGACCCTAGGTCGGAGAGGGGCTTCAAGCAACCCATCAATTAACCTGTGGAGGACAGGGCCTTTATGGACTGTTCCCATGAAGCTCAGAGATCGGGGGCACTAGCGCAACGAGGGGGATAGGGCTTTCCAACCAAAGCAGCCCACTGAAATCTCAAGCGTGAGCTCCTGAGAGCACAGCCCCTCCACACCAAAAAGTAGGGAGCGGAGACTGAACAGCTTCAAGCTTACGGACCACTTGGACTACTAAAAATCTGTGCACGGAGGCAGGCTCTGGACCATTGAGCAGTGCTGCAGAGGACGGAACTCGGACGAGCTCCCCCAAGAGGGCAGCGGCACCCAGAGACTTGGTTTACCACGTTGTCAGCGTCTGCTTTCCTCCTGAGTACCTGATCAACCTTTGCCGCACCGAGCCTGCGCTCCCCCTGCAATCCATTCCACCATCCAGAGTCCTGGGCCTTCCCTACCCGTGGAGGGTAACGTAATCTAGCTGCCCCCATTGCACCACTGCGGGTACTCCCAACGGCAGCGGCGATACTCCCTATTACCGCACACCACAGGTTGTGTCACAAACTATTATCCCCTTTATATAGACCCCCCCATCACGCTTTAGAGTGTCCCCGTGCTCCTGGTCCGGAGACCCTCGAGCCACGAGCAGTGACACCCGGATCTGAGCGGTTCGACCGCTGCTGGGGCGGTACACATTCAACAGCCTAAGCTTATCTCACTACTGTTCAGTGCACACATGGTCTGTGTGTGGTGTGCAGGTTATTGGCCCCTGTGCACACTGGAGAGGAGCACCCAGCTTCATACTGGGATGCAGCTCCACACTGGTTATACTGGGATGCCGCTCCACACTGGTTATACTGGTGTGCAGCTCCACACTGGTTATACTGGGATGCGGCTCCACACTGGTTATACTGGGATGCAGCTCCACACTGGTTATACTGGTGTGCAGCTGTGGCGCCCTGGACAAGCCAGGACGTCACAGGTACTACAACAACACACCCCACACCCCGGCTAGGCACATCTAGGTCAAACACAAATCCTTGTTGCCTCCCTCCAGGGGCTGATGTCCACACCAGGGGGTGGGCCAGGCGGTTGGCCCCGCCCACCGAGGAGTTCACAGTCATGGAGGTGGGAAAAGGAGTCAGATTAGATTAGTTTTGGAGAGTGAAGTGGTAGTAGAGGAGACTGACTGTGTCCGGGTGCGTGGCCCGGGCACATACAGCAAGGTTGGCAGACGGTGGTGACCGTCTGCAGGAGAGCCTGATTGGAGTGAACCGTAAGGACCGGGGACGGGCGGTGGCCTGACGGTACCGGATCGGGGAACAAAGAGAAGCCAGCACCATTCGGCAGGGCTTACGGACCCCGACCAGGCTAGGAGTCACCCTAAAACCGGTCAAATCCGTTAGCGAAGGGAACCTCCGGGGTTTCCCAGCAGTCAAGACCCGATTGAAGGCAACAGCTCACACCGTGAAGGGAAACACAGTCACCGCCAAGGCTACAGTTCCCAGGGCCAGAGCCTGCGGGCAAAAGCATCTATCCAAGCTGGGGAGCGGGTTACCGGTGGGAAGCCATTGGAACCGTGAACACAACACAGGTGCAGGGAAAGGCAGTCACCACCAGCCTACCGGGAGAGCTACCGCAGCCGTCTGTGGGGTCCGTCCATCCAGCCGTTTGTTTTACCGGAGACTTTGCATTCATCATTGGCAGAGTGAGTACCACTGTGCCATGCGGCACAGCGCTGCCCCCACGACCCTGCACCTCACCAGGCCCCATAACCCGCCTGTCATCCCTCCCTCACCGGGCCCCAGGACAACCAACCCCCCTACCCACGGAGGGGAAAAACAACATCCATGCTGCTCCCTGTCACCGCTCCCGGGATCCCCGTCCAGAACAGCGGTGGTGTCACAACCTCACCACAACCGTGGGTGGCGTCACGGACAATATCCCTAAACCCAAACCACCCCCTTTCACTCACGGGCGAGGAGCGCAGCTCGAGTCCCCGGGATCCGGCCCACCGCTCAAGCCACCGACCGATCAGCAGCAGCAGCCGGACCCGAGCAGTGGGTGACCCCTCCTCCACCCGCGACACAGCTTCACACTGGTTATACTGGGATGCGGCTCCACGCTGGTTATACTGGGATGCGGCTCCACGCTGGTCATACTGGGATGCGGCTCCACGCCGGTCATACTGGGGTGCGGCTCCACGCCGGTCACACTGGGGTGCGGCTCCACGCCGGTCACACTGGGGTGCGGCTCCAGCCGGTCACACTGGGGTGCGGCTCCACGCCGGTCATACTGGGGTGCGGCTCCACGCCGGTCATACTGGGGTGCGGCTCCACGCCGGTCATACTGGGGTGCGGCTCCACGCCGGTCATACTGGGGTGCGGCTCCACGCCGGTCATACTGGGGTGCGGCTCCACGCCGGTCATACTGGGGTGCGGCTCCACGCCGGTCATACTGGGGTGCGGCTCCTCGCCGGTCATACTGGGGTGCGGCTCCACGCCGGTCATACTGGGGTGCGGCTCCACGCCGGTTATACTGGGATGCGGCTCCACGCTGGTTATACTGGGATGCAGCTCCACACTGGTTATACTGGGATGCAGCTCCACACTGGTTATATTGGGGTGCAGCTCCACACTGGTTATACTGGATGCAGCTCCACACTGGTTATACTGGATGCAGCTCCACATTGGTTATACTGGATGCAGCTCCACACTGGTTATACTGGATGCAGCTCCACACTGGTTATATTGGGATGCAGCTCCACACTGGTTATACTGGGATGCAGCTCCACACTGGTTATATTGGGGTGCAGCTCCACACTGGTTATACTGGATGCAGCTCCACACTGGTTATACTGGATGCAGCTCCACACTGGTTATATTGGGATGCAGCTCCACACTGGTTATATTGGGATGCAGCTCCACACTGGTTATACTGGGATGCAGCTCCACACTGGTTATATTGGGGTGCAGCTCCACACTGGTTATACTGGGATGCCGCTCCTCCACACTGGTTATACTGGGATGCGGCTCCACACTGGTTATACTGGATGCAGCTCCACACTGGTTATACTGGATGCAGTTCCACACTGGTTATACTGGATGCAGCTCCACACTGGTTATACTGGATGCAGCTCCACACTGGTTATACTGGATGCCGCTCCACACTGGTTATACTGGGATGCCGCTCCACACTGGTTATACTGGGATGCAGCTCCATACTGGTTATACTGGGATGCGGCTCCACACTGGTTATACTGGATGCAGCTCCCCACTGGTTATACTGGGATGCAGCTCCACACTGGTTATACTGGTGTGCAGCTCCACACTGGTTATGCTGGTGTGCAGCTCCACACTGGTTATACTGGGGTGCGGCTCCACACTGATTATACTGGTGTGCAGCTCCACACTGGTTATACTGGATGCAGCTCCACACTGGTTATACTGGGGTGCGGCTCCACACTGGTTATACTGGGATGCAGCTCCACACTGGTTATACTGGGATGCAGCTCCATACTGGTTATACTGGGATGCAGCTCCACACTGGTTATACTGGGATGCAGCTCCACGCCGGTTATACTGGGATGCAGCTCCACACCGGTTATACTGGGGTGCAGCTCCACGCCGGTTATACTGGGGTGCAGCTCCACGCCGGTTATACTGGGATGCGGCTCCACACTGGTTATACTGGATGCAGCTCCACACTGGTTATACTGGGGTGCGGCTCCACACTGGTTATACTGGGGTGCGGCTCCACACTGGTTATACTGGGATGCAGCTCCACACTGGTTATACTGGATGCAGCTCCACACTGGTTATACTGGATGCAGCTCCACACTGGTTATACTGGATGCAGCTCCATACTGGTTATACTGGGGTGCGGCTCCACACTGGTTATACTGGGATGCAGCTCCACACTGGTTATACTGGGATGCAGCTCCACACTGGTTATACTGGGATGCAGCTCCACACTGGTTATACTGGATGCAGCTCCACACTGGTTATACTGGATGCAGCTCCACACTGGTTATACTGGATGCAGCTCCACACTGGTTATACTGGGGTGCGGCTCCACACTGGTTATACTGGGATGCAGCTCCACACTGGTTATACTGGGATGCAGCTCCACACTGGTTATACTGGGGTGCGGCTCCACACTGGTTATACTGGGATGCAGCTCCACACTGGTTATACTGGATGCAGCTCCACACTGGTTATACTGGATGCAGCTCCACACTGGTTATACTGGATGCAGCTCCACACTGGTTATACTGGGGTGCGGCTCCACACTGGTTATACTGGGATGCAGCTCCACACTGGTTATACTGGATGCAGCTCCACACTGGTTATACTGGGGTGCGGCTCCACACTGGTTATACTGGGATGCAGCTCCACGCCGGTTATACTGGGATGCGGCTCCCCACTGGTTATACTGGATGCAGCTCCGCACTGGTTATACTGGATGCAGCTCCACACTGGTTATACTGGATGCAGCTCCACACTGGTTATACTGGATGCAGCTCCACACTGGTTATACTGGATGCAGCTCCACACTGGTTATACTGGATGCAGCTCCACACTGGTTATACTGGGATGCAGCTCCACACTGGTTATACTGGATGCAGCTCCACACTGGTTATACTGGATGCAGCTCCACACTGGTTATACTGGATGCAGCTCCACACTGGTTATACTGGATGCAGCTCCACACTGGTTATACTGGGGTGCGGCTCCACACTGGTTATACTGGATGCAGCTCCCCACTGGTTATACTGGGATGCAGCTCCACACTGGTTATACTGGATGCAGCTCCACACTGGTTATACTGGATGCAGCTCCACACTGGTTATATTGGATGCAGCTCCACACTGGTTATACTGGATGCAGCTCCACACTGGTTATACTGGATGCAGCTCCACACTGGTTATACTGGATGCAGCTCCACACTGGTTATACTGGATGCAGCTCCACACTGGTTATACTGGATGCAGCTCCACACTGGTTATACTGGATGCAGCTCCACACTGGTTATACTGGATGCAGCTCCACACTGGTTATACTGGGATGCAGCTCCACACTGGTTATACTGGGATGCAGCTCCACACTGGTTATACTGGGATGCAGCTCCACACTGGTTATACTGGATGCAGCTCCACACTGGTTATACTGGGATGCAGCTCCACACTGGTTATATTGGATGCAGCTCCACACTGGTTATACTGGATGCAGCTCCACACTGGTTATATTGGATGCAGCTCCACACTGGTTATATTGGATGCAGCTCCACACTGGTTATACTGGATGCAGCTCCACACTGGTTATACTGGGGTGCAGCTCCACACTGGTTATACTGGATGCAGCTCCACACTGGTTATACTGGATGCAGCTCCACACTGGTTATAATGGATGCAGCTCCACACTGGTTATATTGGATGCAGCTCCACACTGGTTATATTGGATGCAGCTCCACACTGGTTATACTGGGGTGCAGCTCCACACTGGTTATACTGGATGCGGCTCCACACTGGTTATACTGGATGCAGCTCCACACTGGTTATATTGGATGCAGCTCCACACTGGTTATACTGGATGCGGCTCCACACTGGTTATACTGGATGCGGCTCCACACTGGTTATACTGGATGCGGCTCCACACTGGTTATACTGGATGCAGCTCCACACTGGTTATACTGGATGCGGCTCCACACTGGTTATATTGGATGCAGCTCCACACTGGTTATATTGGATGCAGCTCCACACTGGTTATACTGGATGCGGCTCCACACTGGTTATACTGGATGCAGCTCCACACTGGTTATACTGGATGCGGCTCCACACTGGTTATATTGGATGCAGCTCCACACTGGTTATACTGGATGCAGCTCCACACTGGTTATACTGGATGCGGCTCCACACTGGTTATACTGGATGCAGCTCCACACTGGTTATACTGGATGCGGCTCCACACTGGTTATACTGGATGCAGCTCCACACTGGTTATACTGGATGCGGCTCCACACTGGTTATACTGGGATGCAGCTCCACACTGGTTATACTGGATGCAGCTCCACACTGGTTATACTGGGATGCGGCTCCACACTGGTTATACTGGATGCAGCTCCACACTGGTTATATTGGATGCAGCTCCACACTGGTTATACTGGATGCGGCTCCACACTGGTTATACTGGATGCAGCTCCACACTGGTTATACTGGATGCAGCTCCACACTGGTTATACTGGATGCAGCTCCACACTGGTTATACTGGGATGCGGCTCCACACTGGTTATACTGGATGCAGCTCCACACTGGTTATACTGGATGCAGCTCCACACTGGTTATATTGGATGCAGCTCCACACTGGTTATACTGGATGCAGCTCCACACTGGTTATATTGGATGCAGCTCCACACTGGTTATACTGGATGCAGCTCCACACTGGTTATACTGGATGCAGCTCCACACTGGTTATAGTGGATGCAGCTCCACACTGGTTATACTGGATGCAGCTCCACACTGGTTATACTGGATGCAGCTCCACACTGGTTATATTGGATGCAGCTCCACACTGGTTATACTGGATGCAGCTCCACACTGGTTATACTGGATGCAGCTCCACACTGGTTATACTGGGATGCGGCTCCACACTGGTTATACTGGATGCAGCTCCACACTGGTTATACTGGGGTGCAGCTCCACACTGGTTATACTGGGATGCGGCTCCACACTGGTTATACTGGGATGCAGCTCCACACTGGTTATACTGGATGCGGCTCCACACTGGTTATACTGGGGTGCAGCTCCACACTGGTTATATTGGATGCAGCTCCACACTGGTTATACTGGGATGCAGCTCCACACTGGTTATACTGGGATGCAGCTCCACGCCGGTTATACTGGGGTGCAGCTCCACACTGGTTATACTGGGATGCAGCTCCACACTGGTTATACTGGATGCAGCTCCACACTGGTTATACTGGATGCAGCTCCACACTGGTTATACTGGATGCAGCTCCACACTGGTTATACTGGATGCAGCTCCACACTGGTTATATTGGATGCAGCTCCACACTGGTTATACTGGATGCAGCTCCACACTGGTTATACTGGATGCAGCTCCACACTGGTTATACTGGATGCAGCTCCACACTGGTTATACTGGATGCAGCTCCCAGTGCTGCTCTGTCTCCTCAGCGCTTGTGTGTGAGGTAATGCATGGAGCTGAGCGGCCGCACACGTGACTGCACCGCGCGGCTTCCCGGGTTTTTTTCAGAAACTTTGCAGCGCAGAGGGCGGGGCGGCGGCTGCGGGAGCTTCCCTGCCATGTAAGGTAACGTGCAGCAGCCAGGCGCAGCATCTCCTTATATGGGCATACACTGTCAGGCCGCCGGCGCATTGGCTGAGGAGCGGTGACGTCATGCTGCTGGAAGGCGCTGATCGTGTCAGAGCTCCGCTGATAGATGAGGATCAGTGTCCGGTGATTACGCAGCGCGGAACACGGGGGATAGCAGGGAGCCGGTCACACGGCGCGGAACACGGGGGATAGCAGGGAGCCGGTCACACGGGGCGGAACACGGGGGATAGCAGGGAGCCGGTCACACGGCGCGGAACACGGGGGATAGCAGGGAGCCGGTCACACGGCGCGGAACACGGGGGATAGCAGGGAGCCGGTCACACGGCGCGGAACACGGGGGATAGCAGGGAGCCGGTCACACGGGTCGGAACACGGGGGATAGCAGGGAGCCGGGCACACGGCGCGGAACACGGGGGATAGCAGGGAGCCGGTCACACGGCGCGGAACACGGGGGATAGCAGGGAGCCGGTCACACGGCGCGGAACACGGGGGATAGCAGGGAGCCGGTCACACGGGGCGGAACACGGGGGATAGCAGGGAGCCGGTCACACGGGGCGGAACACGGGGGATAGCAGGGAGCCGGGCACACGGCGCGGAACACGGGGGATAGCAGGGAGCCGGGCACACGGCGCGGAACACGGGGGATAGCAGGGAGCCGGTCACACGGCGCGGAACACGGGGGATAGCAGGGAGCCGGTCACACGGCGCGGAACACGGGGGATAGCAGGGAGCCGGTCACACGGCGCGGAACACGGGGGATAGCAGGGAGCCGGTCACACGGCGCGGAACACGGGGGATAGCAGGGAGCCGGTCACACGGCGCGGAACACGGGGGATAGCAGGGAGCCGGTCACACGGCGCGGAACACGGGGGATAGCAGGGAGCCGGGCACACGGCGCGGAACACGGGGGATAGCAGGGAGCCGGTCACACGGCGCGGAACACGGGGGATAGCAGGGAGCCGGTCACACGGGGCGGAACACGGGGGATAGCAGGGAGCCGGGCACACGGCGCGGAACACGGGGGATAGCAGGGAGCCGGTCACACGGCGCGGAACACGGGGGATAGCAGGGAGCCGGGCACACGGCGCGGAACACGGGGGATAGCAGGGAGCCGGTCACACGTCGCGGAACACGGGGGATAGCAGGGAGCCGGTCACACGGGGCGGAACACGGGGGATAGCAGGGAGCCGGTCACACGGGGCGGAACACAGGGGATAGCAGGGAGCCGGTCACACGGCGCGGAACACGGGGGATAGCAGGGAGCCGGTCACACGGCGCGGAACACGGGGGATAGCAGGGAGCCGGGCACACGGCGCGGAACACGGGGGATAGCAGGGAGCCGGTCACACGGCGCGGAACACGGGGGATAGCAGGGAGCCGGTCACACGGCGCGGAACACGGGGGATAGCAGGGAGCCGGTCACACGGCGCGGAACACGGGGGATAGCAGGGAGCCGGTCACACGTCGCGGAACACGGGGGATAGCAGGGAGCCGGTCACACGGGGCGGAACACGGGGGATAGCAGGGAGCCGGTCACACGGCGCGGAACACGGGGGATAGCAGGGAGCCGGTCACACGGGGCGGAACACGGGGGATAGCAGGGAGCCGGGCACACGGCGCGGAACACGGGGGATAGCAGGGAGCCGGTCACACGGCGCGGAACACGGGGGATAGCAGGGAGCCGGTCACACGGCGCGGAACACGGGGGATAGCAGGGAGCCGGTCACACGGGGCGGAACACGGGGGATAGCAGGGAGCCGGGCACACGGCGCGGAACACGGGGGATAGCAGGGAGCCGGTCACACGTCGCGGAACACGGGGGATAGCAGGGAGCCGGTCACACGGGGCGGAACACGGGGGATAGCAGGGAGCCGGTCACACGGGGCGGAACACGGGGGATAGCAGGGAGCCGGTCACACGGCGCGGAACACGGGGGATAGCAGGGAGCCGGTCACACGGCGCGGAACACGGGGGATAGCAGGGAGCCGGTCACACGGCGCGGAACACGGGGGATAGCAGGGAGCCGGGCACACGGGGCGGAACACGGGGGATAGCAGGGAGCCGGTCACACGGCGCGGAACACGGGGGATAGCAGGGAGCCGGTCACACGGCGCGGAACACGGGGGATAGCAGGGAGCCGGTCACACGGCGCGGAACACGGGGGATAGCAGGGAGCCGGTCACACGGGGCGGAACACGGGGGATAGCAGGGAGCCGGTCACACGGCGCGGAACACGGGGGATAGCAGGGAGCCGGGCACACGGCGCGGAACACGGGGGATAGCAGGGAGCCGGGCACACGGCGCGGAACACGGGGATAGCAGGGAGCCGGTCACACGGCGCGGAACACGGGGGATAGCAGGGAGCCGGGCACACGGCGCGGAACACGGGGGATAGCAGGGAGCCGGGCACACGGCGCGGAACACGGGGGATAGCAGGGAGCCGGTCACACGGCGCGGAACACGGGGGATAGCAGGGAGCCGGTCACACGGGGCGGAACACGGGGGATAGCAGGGAGCCGGTCACACGGCGCGGAACACGGGGGATAGCAGGGAGCCGGTCACACGGCGCGGAACACGGGGGATAGCTGCAGCTCAGGAGCCGGGCACACGGGGCGGAACACGGGGGATAGCAGGGAGCCGGGCACACGGGGCGGAACACGGGGGATAGCTGCAGCTCAGGAGCCGGGCACACGGGGCGGAACACGGGGGATAGCAGGGAGCCGGGCACACGGGGCGGAACACGGGGGATAGCTGCAGCTCAGGAGCCGGGCACACGGGGCGGAACACGGGGATAGCTGCAGCGCGGGAGCCAGTCACAGCGTGATAGTGTCAGTGTGCGGAGTGTAATATGGGATTACTGCAGCGTGAGAGTGTCAGTGTGTAATATGGGATTACTGCAGCGTGAGAGTGTTAGTGTGTAATATGGGATTACTGCAGCGTGAGAGTGTCAGTGTGTAATATGGGATTACTGCAGCGTGAGAGTGTCAGTGTGTAATATGGGATAACTGCAGCGTGAGAGTGTGTGTGTAATATGGGATAACTGCAGCGTGAGAGTGTCAGTGTGTAATATGGGATTACTGCAGCGTGAGAGTGTCAGTGTGTAATATGGGATTACTGCAGCGTGAGAGTGTCAGTGTGTAATATGGGATAACTGCAGCGTGAGAGTGTCAATGTGTAATATGGGATTACTGCAGCGTGAGAGTGTCAGTGTGTAATATGGGATTACTGCAGCGTGATAGTGTCCGTGTGTAATATAGGATTACTGCAACGTGATCGTGTTAGCGTCCAGCGGGATTACTGCAGCGTGATAGTGTCAGTGTGCAGCATATAATGCAGGATTACTTCAGCATGATAGTGTCTATGTGCAATGCGGGATTACTGCAGCGTGTCAGTGTGTAATATGGGATTACTGTAGTGTGATAGTGTCAGTGTGTAATATAGTATTACTGCAGTGTGATGGTGTCAGTGTGCAGCATATAATGTAGGATTACTGCAGCATGATACTGTCTGTGCAATGCGGGATTACTGCAGCGTATCGGTGTGTCATATGGGATTACTGCAGTGTGATAGTGTCAGTGTGTAATATAGTATTACTGCAGTATGATAGTGTCAGTGTGTAATATAGTATTACTGCAGTATGATAGTGTCAGTGTGTAAAATGGGATTACTGCAGCGTGATAGTGTCAGTATGTAATATGAGATTACTGCAGAGTGATAGTGTCTATGTGTAATATAGAATTACTGGTGTGATAGTGTCAGTGTGTAATATAGGATTATTGCAGTGTGATAGTGTCCGTGTGTAATAGGATTACTGCAACGTGATCGTGTCAGCGTCCAGCGGGATTACTGCAGCGTGATAGTGTCAGTGTGCAGCCTATAATGCAGGATTACTTCAGCATGATAGTGTCTATGTGCAATGCGGGATTACTGCAGCATGTCAGTGTGTAATATGGGATTACTGGGATTGCAGCGTGATAGTGTCAGTGTGTGGCGTGTAATATGGGATTACTGCAGCGTGATAGTGTCAGTGTGTAATATGGGATTACTGCAGCGTGATAGTGTCACTGTGTAATATAGTATTAGGATATATATATAGTATTATATATTAGGAATAGGATATATAGAATGGGGTATATACTGAGGAGCAAAAGGGTAATAATGTTTTGAATGTTTGAATTTCAGACTCCATATCTCTCCATCCACTACTGATTTGAGCGTGATATTATCTTCATGTTATAGACAATCACCTTGGCTATTTCACACATAAGTTTGACTTTATTTAGTAGATGATTAGCTATACAGATTCTCGTCATGTCACTGCATTGTTACGCTTTTGCTCCTGGTGGTGGACAAATCTTTTTCTTTCTGTGTACTACAAATTACAACCTGTTCTCACATTCCCTAATAGCTCAGTGTGTTATTAGGTTGATTCTCAAGGAAAAGGTCACTGGTTCGAATCAAGAAGCAGCCATAAAGAAATTTCCCAAGAAAAGAGAGACAGCATCATCCAGATCATCAATAGCGGTCTCTCAGCCACGAAAAATGCCAAACTGCATCATGTGAGGCCATAAGAGTAGGAAGAAAACAAAATTAAGTCTGTCCATCCATTTAAAAGCCAAGAGGTGGACGTCCAGGCTAAATATCAGCGTCAACAAGTTGGCTCATCACAAGGTCTATCAGTTCCGGTGAATGAAACGCTGCAGAGGAGGCGGCTCGTAGGCTTCATGATAGTGAGATCACAGACGTCCATGCAAGCACGATGCGACACATTACACAAGTCTGAAGTGGTGGTCCGACAAAAAGCGAAGAAACTGACTTCAATATAGTCATAAGAAGCGTTGGCTCCAGTTTCCCAAAAAGTACACAGTATAAGATCGGAAATGGGTGATGAGACTAACATCAATAGACTAAGCTCTGATGGGTGCAAAGGGGTTTGGAAGAAACCAGGGAAAAAGGGACCAACGGATCGAGACATTAAAGGAACTGTAGTTCAGTGGAGGAAGTCTGATGATATAGGGGTGTTTTACAGCCAAAGGCGTTGGATACTTGACCAGGATTGATGGTGGTCTCAATGCTGAGCTATATGTGAGTATCCTACAAGATGGGTTACTTCATACATTAGAGTACTGTGGGTATGAGGATGACAGTGTTCCAGCCGAATAACGACGCAAAGCATATGTTGAGATTGGTGAAGAAATAGTGCAATGACAATGAAGTATGCTGGATTGGCCTCCACAGACCACAGACCTGAACCCAATCGAACACTTGTGAGTAGAGCTGAAGAAAAAGCTATATACATTCCCAAGTGAGTCAGTGGATTGTGATGAGTTCTTGGACTGTAAAAGGCCCATATCTTGTTCTTGCACAGAAGCCCTCTTCTGTCTGTGTCCACCAGTGGTCCTTCCTGTCTATCCGCCAGCTATTTTATAGATGTAATTGTCCATCCTGCACAGATTTAGCACAGTTCCTGAGCCACAGCAGATACGTTCTTTGAGAGCAGCTCGTGGTCATTGTCTCCTTACGTGCCAACTTGCTGTGCACCTCAGGGCGAGTGGAACATCTGATTGGCAGATGTGAGGAGTAAAAAAAGAAATATTTAGGATCCCAAAGTACTTTAAAGGTTTTCAAGAAGAAATTCCACACAAGTGTCTTTCACTTTTCTCAGCGGGGGGTTTCTGAGATATAAAATTAGCAACTGACAAGAGACTGCAAAGCTAAAAAAAAAAGCTAAAACCAAGCAGTGCTGCCAATACGAGACAATGGGCTGTCAGTCACTCACCTAGATTATATAAACTAGCATCACACACGTGATGGGAACAGACCTGGAGCGGCTGACAATACACTACGTGACAGCTGCAGTGTACATGTATAATTCCCATCTACAATCCTTCCTTCTGTACGTTTCGTTCATGGTGTCATATGGCCAATCATCGTGGTGAATATAAAGGAGATTATTGTTCATAGTGATGGCAGTGCAGGGCATAGACTGATCACATCCATGTATGATAACTGGATTACTTATATAGTGGCGCTTACACACATTACAACACATAATTTAGATCTTAGCAATTCACACACATTAGGTCTCTAAGGCGGGCTTTGCACACTACGACATCGCAGGTGCGATGTCGGTGGGGTCATGTCGAAAGTGACGCACTTCCTGCGTCGCTCTCGACATCATAGTGTGTAAAGCCTAGATGATACGATTAATGATTCCAAAAGCGTCGTAATCGTATCATCGGTGCAGCGTTGGCGAACTCCATAATTACGCTGACGCGATGGTCCGATGTTGTTCCTCACTCCTGCGGCAGCACACATCGCTGTGTGTGAAGTCGCAGGAGCGAGGAATATCTACCTGCGTCACTGCGGCTCCCTTCGGCTATGCGGAAGGACAGAGGTGGGCGGGATGTTTACATCCCACTCATCACCCCTCCGCTCCTATTGGCCGCCTGCCGTGTGACGCCGCACCACCCGCCCCCTTAATAAGGAGGCGGTTCGCCGGCCACAGCGACGTCGCACGGCAGGTGAGTGCATGTGAAGCTGCCATAGCGATAATATTCGCTACGGCAGCTATCACAAAGATCGCAACGGGGGCGGGGACTATCGCACTCGGCATCGCAGCATCGGCTTGCGATGTCGTAGTGTGCAAAGCCCGCCTAACAGAGTGCCATGAACCACCCACATGACCAATGTTCTATACATGGCATATTTTTTAGATTGACTTGTA
The DNA here is from genome assembly GCF_048569485.1 of Anomaloglossus baeobatrachus. NCBI lineage: Eukaryota > Metazoa > Chordata > Amphibia > Anura > Aromobatidae > Anomaloglossus > Anomaloglossus baeobatrachus. The sequence continues at coordinate 29,155,191 of NC_134364.1, read as the reverse complement.
AGTATTTGTGAGAAGTTTCATTTTGAAAACTCATTTTAGAAATGATAGATACCCATTAAATGAAATTACATAGACTTAAGCCTGCTTTACACCTTACAATTAAGCATACGATATCGTATACGATGTGACCCACCCCCATTGTATGTGCGGCACGTTCAATTTGTTGACAGTGTCGCACAAACGATTAATTGCTGTCACACACACCTACCATACAACCTCGATGTGGGAGGGACGTTCGGCGTCACAGCAACGTTACACAGCAGCCGGCCAATAGAAGCGGAGATGAGCGGGACGTAAACATCCCGCCCACCTCCTACCTTCCGCATTGCCGGCGGGAGCCGCGGGACGCAGGTAAGATGCATTTCATCGTTCCCGGGGTGTCACACACAGCGATGTGTGCTGCCTCGGGAACATTGAACAACCTGACGTCCAATTTTTAGGTTTTGAACGACGTGCGTGCGATCAACGTTTATTCGTTCAATCGCAATCGCACGTAGGTTTCACACACTACAATACCACTAAAGATGCCGGATGTGCGTCACTTACGAAATGACCCCGCCGCCACATCATTAGATATATTGTAGCGTGTAAAGCCCGCTTTACAAACCATGTAACACCTAGAATATGAAATGAGCCTAGACTCCAGCAAATCACTCATCTACTGTGGAAAGCTGCAAAAGGAACTTGAAGACCCACCTCTTCCGATAAGCCTACAACTCACAATAATCCTCAGACCAGTACATCACTGTGCATCCAGCTCTGTCCTCACCTATTGTACCATCACCCATTCCCTGTAGACTGTGAGCCCTCGCGGGCAGGGTCCTCTCTCCTCCTGTACCCTCCACCCAGCCCCTGTAGACCGTGATCCCTCGTGGGCAGTTCCTCTCTCCTGTACCAGTTTGTTTTTGTAATATTGTTGATTGTTGTACTTGTTTTTTTTTTTATATGTATACCCTTTTCACTTGTAAAGCACCATGGAATAAATGGCGCTAAAATAATTAATAATAAAAATAAAGAGGACCTTTCACCAAATATTTCAGGTAACTGGACACAGGATGTAATAGTGGCTGTCCAGCAGAGTATTTTTTTTTATTTTGCATTTCTATTGTGGAGATATTAGCAATCAAAGTATTTGGCATCTAATGAGTTAATTTTCATTAAGTATAAGGCCCTGTGCGCACTGGAAAACGAAATTTTCTCAAGAAAATTCCGCAGGCACTGAAAGATTACTGCACCCGCGTTAAAAAAACTCAACAAACCGCACCCGAAAACCGCATGCGGTTTGCTGCTGTTTTACTGTGGTATTGTTCGCGGTATTGCCGCGGTTTTGCCGCGTGCGGGTTGGTACATGTGTTTTATTGCATCCAATGCTATAAAGCACATTGAAAAGAAAAAAAATCATTTCCTTCTAAGATAGATAATATATAGATAAATAGACAGATAGAGGGATAGATAGAGGACAGATCACTGCATTTCTCCCGAGCGGTAGTGTGTTCACATTACTGGCTGTGGGAAATGCCCTGTGGTTACCTCTGCTGTCTCGCTGCGAGGCTGCATTCAGCGCTGTGTGTCAGTCGCGGCTGGATGCAAGCATCGCAGGACGTGGATTACGCCGGAGCTGTGTGTTTTGGGAGGGGTTAATAAAAGGGTAAACGAAAAGGATTTTTTGTCTTTTATTTAAAATAAAGGATTTTTCGGTGTGTGTGTTTTTTCACTTTACTTACGGGTTGATCATGTAAGCTGTCACATAGACGCTGCCATGATCAAGCCTGGAGTTAGTGGCGGCGATCCGCCGCCATTAACTCCTTATTACCCTGACTGCCACTGCATCACGGCAGCAGGAAGAGCTGGGGACACTCCGGTACTGTCGCATAATGGATGCGACAGTCTCAGGGCATCTGCGGGCTGATATTGTTGGCTGCGGGAGGGAGGCATTAACCCTGCCCCTCGCCCTCCCCAGCCTGAGAATACCGGGCCGCCGATGTGTGCTTACCTCGGCTGGACGGTAAAAATACGGCGGAGCCCACATGTTTTTTTTCTATATTTCCGTTTGATTTCTATGTGTATTCTATATGTTTGTGTGTGAGTGCGATGTGTGTGTATTCTATGTCTGTGTCTGTGATGTGTGTGTTTACTCTTTGCTCCGCTTCCTCTCCCTGTCATAATGACATCACTTCCCTGCAAACCGCAGGCAGCGATGTACATTACCGCAGGTAAACTGCGAAATACCGGAGGGAATAATGCAGGAAAATGCAATGTACCGCACAGAATTTGCTACCTGCGTTATTCCCTGCGGGATTTCACGATTACATTGCAGTCAATGGAGTGAAATTCCGCAGCGATGTGCGGAAAAGAAGTGACATGCAATTGTTTTTGCTGCGGGAATCCCGCAGCAAAACATGCAGCTGTCAAAATTCGCATAGAGCTCACAACATTTTTTTTTCCCCCATAGGTTTTGCTGGTGATTCACTGCAGAGATGTTATGAACATTTTTTGCAGCGAAACATGCAGCAAAACCGCAGGAAATCTGCGGCAAAAAACGGCAAGTGTGCACAGGGCCTAAGTGGGTGTGATCAGAGAGTTTTCACTGGGGGGGGGGGAGTGTACTTCATTCCCCCTGAATGATGCTGATCAATCATAAGCAAGCAGAAACACCCAGGAGAAAAAAAAAAAAGAACATTCCCCCACCATAGCTTAGAACAGGCTCCTCCTCTGTGATGTAATGACAGGCTGCTGTGCTCTCACTCATGATTGGTCAACATCATACAGAAGGAAGAAATACACGCCCTCAGTAAAAACTGATAGCACCCACTTGGGCTTCATAATAATAATAGTTATTTTTATATAGCGCCATACATACATCAGCATCGCTGTCTCCATTGGGGCTCACAATCTAAATTCCCTATCAGTCTCTGGAATGTGGGAGGAAATCGGAGAAAGGAAACCCAGGCGGACACGGGGAGAACATACAAACTCCTTGCAGATGTTGTCCTTAGTGGGATTTGAACTCAGGACCCCAGTACTGCAAGACTGCACTGCTAACCACTGCGATTCCGTGCCAAATACTTTGATTATTAATATCTCTATAACATAGAGGCAAAATTATAAAAAATGAAATGTTTGTGGTAATTCACTCATCAGCCACTATTACATCATGTGTCCAGTTCAAAATGACTAAAGTGGTGAAAGGTCTTCTTTAAAGGCCGCTTTGCAAGCTGCGATATCGGTACCGATATCCCTAGTGAGCGTACCCACTCCCGTCGGTTGTGCGTCATGGGCAAATCGCCCGTGGCGCACAACATCGCTAACACCCGTCACACGGGCTTACCTTCCCTGCGACGTCGCTGTGGCCGGCGAACCGCCTCCTTTCTAAGGGGGCGGTTCGTGCGGCGTCACAGCGACGTCACACAGCAGCCATCCAATAGAAGCGGAGGGACGGAGATGAGCGGCCGGAACATCCCACCCACCTCCTTCGTTCCTCAATGTAGTTCCTCGTTCCTGCGGTGTCACACATAGCGATGTGTGCTGCCGCAGGAACGACGAACAACATCGTACCTACCACAGCAACGATATTTGGGAAAGGAACGACGCGTCAACGATAAGGTGAGTATTTTTGATCGTTAACAGTCGCTCCTGCGTTTCACATGCAACGATGTCGCTAACAAGGCAGGATGTCCGTCAAGAATTCCGTGACCCAAACAACATCTCGTTAGTGACGTGGTTGCGTGTAAAGCAGCCTTTAGAGCTGTGTCGTACTGGTGGTGTTATAAATATGACACCCACCTGCAACAGTCAATGATTGAAAACAGCGCTGATCTCTGAGGTTTAAAACCCCTTTGATGCTATGATCAATGGCGAGTTCAATATCTAGGTTGTTAGACAGAGGGAAGGGCCCTGCTCTTTACAGCACAGTCTGGTGGCGATGAGAGATTGTGATGGCAGCTTGGGGCCATGTGTGTCATCTCACTTTTGCGCTTCCATAAAGCTCTGCCACTGGCAAGGACCAATAGTGTAAGATAGACAAGGGTAATACAGTACAATACAGAAATTAAAGTTGTCTAATAGAGAAAAAAAAATTTAAATATTGTTAATTACCGTATTTTTTGGACTATAAGACGCACCTGACCATAGGACGCACCCTGGTTTTAGAGCAGGAAAATAGGAAAATAAAATTTTAAGCAAAAAAATGGAGTCATGACAGTTATGGGGCGAGGATCTGCTGCTTACGCTGTTATGGGGGTAATGTCCCCAAATTCTCTACTAAGATACCCCATCCTGGTAATGATCCTCATGCCTTGTATATACAGTATATACCCCCAACCTGCTCATATACCCCCATCCTGCTCATATACCCCCATCCTTGATCATAATATACCCCCAACCTGCTCATGCCCCCGATGACCCGCTCCACCGCAGTACCCTCATTCCGCGCAGCCCTACATTCAGGCCATAAGACGCACCCCCCACTTTCCCCCAACATTTGGGGGTAAAAAAGTGCGTCTTATGGTGCGAAAAATACAGGAAACAATACAAAAAGATTAAAGGGGTTTTCCTACGAACAAAGATAATTTTAATCAATAGATCTTAATATCATAATGTTTACATTTGGATGTGCTTTAAAAAAATGTTCCTGTGCTGAGATAATCTTATATATGTGTCCCTGCTATGTACTGTATAATGGCTGTGTCTGACCGTACAGAGACATGGTCTGATCATACCACAGCTCCTGGGCCGGGGAGGACGCAAATGAGTATAAAGATATTACAGCATGGGATCACAGCTGATTCTTTTTGTGAGGTAAAACATTTCCCTTCCTTTTTTTTAAAAATATTTTACCTCATAGAAAGAATAATTTGTGATCCTGTGCTGTAATCTTTGTATACTTTATTATGTCCTCCCCGACTCAGGAGATATACGTAGTGTGATCCATTCCGTGCACGATCAGAAGAAGCCATTACACAGTATATAGCAGGGACACATATATAAGATTATCTCCGCACAGGAACATTTTTTTTTTTAAGCACATCCAATTGTGGAAATTATTATTCTAAGATGCTATTCGTGGGAACACTCCTTTAAACCATCTTCTTTTCCCATTTATTAAACTTAAAAAAGGAAATGAAATATGATCAAGAAGTCCTATGTACAAAAGTACCATTAAAAACTACGGTTCCCACAAAAAAGAAATTCCTTACAAAAAGTAAGAGGAGCTGAGTGTCAAGATACAGCATCATAAATCAAATTCTTAGGAGGGATGATGAAGACCGCAGCTGGCGCGCCCGATGGATCCACCAAGATACAATAACCTTCGGTAGGGTCCATTCAGTTATTTAAAAAAGTACCTGAATGTGTTAATATAACCATGTACACATAAAAGACAACACGTTTCAGCTTATTGAAAAGCCTTCTGGTCAAATACGAGTTCTCTGAGTGTTTTGACCTGAAGAAGGCTATTCAATAAGCCGAAACGCGTGATCTTTTATTTGTACATGGTTATGTTAACACATTCATGAACTTTTATATTTTTTTTTTAAATAAACCACTGAATGAACTCAACCGAATGTTATTTTATTTTGTTGGATCCATCGGCAGCGCCAACTAAGGTCTTCATCATCCCTCCTACATTTCACCTGTGATATCTCCAACAGAGGAGCTTTTCACTGTGGATGGACCTGGCAGCAAACCCAGCAAGGTACCATGATCAAACCTACATTACGAGTCTACCTGGTTTAGAATACAGGTGAGTGCATATATAGAGTTGAGCGAGTACCTAACTATACGTACACGCTATACTCATAAGGCTGGAAACACATCTATGCGAGTAAAATCGGTCCGACTGGGCTGAAAAAAACTCGGCTGATTTTAGTTCACGTTAGGTCCGAGTGCAACGCAAGTGCGATGCTTTTTCTGAATAAATTAATGATTTTACTAGCGTGTGTAATGCGTATTTTTTACTATGTCATCTGCCATTCAGCTCTGCTACATGGCCGCTGACAGCAGACACAGACAGCCATGCAGCAGAGCTGAATGGCAGATGACAGCAGACACAGAAAGAGCCGCACTGTCAGAATGAACTCGGGTGAACTTCACCCGACTTCATTGTCATGCTGCGGCTCTGTCTGTGCCGTGTACTGATTAGCGGTCACCTGTGAAGGGCTCACCGGTGACAGGTAATCCCCTGAGTGACTGAACTTAGCAGCCCTCTCTCATACTCACCGATCCCCGGCGCAGCGCTGCACGGCATTCACACTGCTCCGGCGGCTTTTACTATTTTGAAAAAGCCGGCCGCTCATTAAACAATCTCGTATTCCCTGCTTTCCCCGTCCACAGGCGCCTATGATTGGTTGCAGTGAGACACGCCCCCACGCTGAGTGACAGGTGTCTCACTGCACCCAATCACAGCAGCCGGTGGGCGTGTCTCTACTGTGCAGTGAAATAATTAAAAAAAAACAGCGTGCGGTCCCCCCCCCCATTTTAATACCAGCCAGATAAAGCCATACGGCTGAAGGCTGGTATTTTCAGGATGGGGAGCTCCACGTTATGGGGAGCCCCCCAGCCTAACAATATCAGTCAGCAGCCGCCCAGAATAGCCGCATACATTAGATGCGACAGTTCTGGGACTGTACCTGGCTCTTCCCAATTTGCCCTGGTGCATTGGCAAATCGGGGTAATAAGGAGTTAATGGCAGCCCATAGCTGACACTAAGGGGAGAGAAGGTATGCACACCAGTGACTATGTAAGGGGAATACATGAAATAGCAGAAACTGCTGTGTGAATTCCGACTTGAAAAATCCAATAGCTATATGCAAGAGTGAATATGTGAAAAATGGAATCTGCATTACTGCCATGAACATATGAATCAAGAGAAATTTAGCTACTGAATTGATCAATGCAATAGAGCCCCAACACTACGCCAAAGTATTTCTCTACGTTGGGGTCCCTAGCTTGTGTGTGTCCTCTCATGCAGTTAAAAAACCTACCGTGTATGGGAAGCTGAGACCCAGGCTATTTATGCGTATGATATGGATTGGCAATAGGTGTGGTTGGGGAGGGTTCACAAACGAAAAAAATACTAACAAGTAGTAGTAGTGTTGGGGCTCTATTGCATTGATCAATTCAGTAGCTAAATTTCTCTTGATTCATATGTTCATGGCAGTAATGCAGATTCCATTTTTCACATATTCACTCTTGCATATAGCTATTGGATTTTTCAAGTCAGTATTCACACAGCAGTTTCTGCTATTTCATGTATTCCCCTTACATAGTCACTGGTGTGCATACCTTATCTCCCCATAGTGATGTTTTTTTAGGTTTTTGCACCCAGTTCGGACTTAGAATGGTGTTCCAAACGTTATTCCTATTTCATAGCTGCCACTAAATCCTAGATTAATCATCTCAGGCGTGTCCACGAGATACCTTCCATGATTAATCTGTAAGTTACAGTAAATAAACACACACACACATGAAAAAATAATTTATTAGAAATAAAAAACACTAACAAATTCCCTGGTTCACCAATTTAATAAGCCCCAAAAAGCCCTCCATGTCCGGCGTAATCCAGGATGGTCCAGCGTCGCTTCCAGCTCTGCTGCATGGAGGTGACCGGAGCTGCAGAATACACTGCCGCTCCTGTCAGCTATTTAGGGGAATAGATAGTTAGATAATAGAGGGATAGATAGAGATAGATAATAGAGGGATATAGATAGATAATAGATATTTAGGGGTATAGATAGATAGATATGGTAGATAGATAGATAATATAGAAAGATAGATAATAGATAGATATAGATAGATAATAGATATTTAGGGGTATAGATAATATAGAAAGATAGATAATAGATAGATAATATAGAAAGATAGATAATAGATAGATATTTAGGGGTATAGATAGATAGATAATTAGAAAAATAGATATTCCAGCTTTATTTATGATGTTTCCCCCCACACACTGCACTTCTCGCGGCCGTGAGAAATGTCCTGTAGTTACCCGCAGCCTCGCGCTCAGGAGCCGCATTCAGCACTCGCTCCCTGACCGAGGCTGCATTGGGGACTGTCACACGCGGCTGGAAGCGCCGCGGGACATCGCTGTGGATTACGTCAGAGCTGTGTGTTTTGGGGGGTTTAATACACTGGAGAAAGAGGGGCTTTTTGTCTTTTATTCAAAATAAAGGATTTTTCGGTGTGTTTCTATACTTTCACTTTCAGATTAGCAACGGCGTGTCATAGACGCTGCCATCACTAATCTTGGACTTAGCGGCAGCTATTGGCTGCCGCTAATTCCCTATTACCTGGATTGCCCCCGCATCACGGCATCTGGAAGAGCAGGGGACACTCTGGGACTGTCGCATAATGGATGCGACAGTCCCGGGGCAGCTGCGGCTGATATTCTCGGCTGCGGGAGTGGGAGGGGGCATTAACCCTGTCCCTCGCTCTCCCCAGCCTGAGAATACCGGGCCGCCGCTGTATGTTTACCCGGCTGGAAGGTAAAGATACAGCGGAGCACACGCTTTTTTTTCTCTCTTCTTCTTCCTCTTCCTGTCCTAGTGACATCACTTCCCTGCAAAACGCAGGGCAGGGAAGTACACTATGTCCCGAAAACGCGAAATAACGCAGGTATGCAGGAATAACACAAGAATAACGCACATCACTTGCTACCTGCGTTATTCCTGCGCTATTTCAGGATTACATTACAGTCAATGGAGTGAATAACGCAGTTAGCTGCAGAAAAGAAGTGACATGGTCATTCTTTTTCTTAAGAAAGTCTACTGAAAGAATTTTCTTAAGAAAAAAATGCAGTGTGTGCACAGCTAATTTTTTTCCCATAGGTTTTGCTGGGGAATGTCTGCAGAAAGGTTACAAGAATTTCTCAAGAAATTTCTGCAGCAAAAACGCGTACCAAAAACGCAGGTAAGAAACGCAGTGTGTGAACATAGCCTAATTCTGCAGCGGAAATTCCGCAGGTAAATCCGCAATTATAAAAAAACGCAGTGTGTGCACAGCATTTTTTTTATACCCATAGGTTTTGCTGGGGAATGACTACAGAAATGTTAGACATATTTTCTGCAGTAAATCTGCGGCAAATCCCAGGTAAAAGCCGTGGTAAATCCACAGCATGTGCACATAGCCTAAAGGAGTTATCCAGTACTTGGACAATACCTTAAAAGTCTAATTTCCCCAAGTAAAACAAGAAAAGCTTGACTGCAGAGTCTCTCGGCACTCTCATCACATTATGTAATTTGAACACTGCAGCCAATCAGCGGGCGCTGACTGGCTGCAGCCTTTACTATTTCGTCAGACAGAATACAGATAACAACGGCAGCAGATCAGGGACCACTGACTGGCTGCAATTCTCAAATGAAATAACAATGAGACCCGAGTACTGGACAACCTGTTTAAAGTAAGGACAAAGTGAAAAAAGTTGCCTCATTTAATCAGTGCTTTCGGAATGTTTGAGACACAAGAAAATGGTTTGGGAAAACAATCTGAAAAAACTGTAGATGGGAGTAGGAAGATCCTACATTTTTCGCTTGTTTTTAGCTTTAAAAAAAAAAATTGAAACAAACAGACATGATCAATGATCACAGGAACAGTACTGAGAGTCATTTTGTCACTGGAAAGATGACTTTCAAAGCAGCTGCATTGTGTAAAGGCCACTTCACACATAATGAGATCGCTAACGACATCGTTGCTATGTCATAGTTTCTGACGAAACAACGACTTCACCAGCGATCTTGTTATGTTTGACACGTACCAACGATCCGCCCCCTGCTGTGAGATTGTTGGTCGTTGCTGAATTTCCTGGGCCATTTTTGGCTCGTTGGAGTCCTGCTGGGCAGGATGGATCTGTATGTTTGACACCTACCAACGATCTTGTTAGCGACCTAGATGAGAACTTAAAGTGTGACACTTAGGCGTGTAGTTGCGTCACCTTTTCCGCACCCCCTTTGCACCGATTGGTTGGCGCCGAGAACAGTACTGCGTTCTAATTGGGTATCGCTTCACGCTTTGTTCCTTTTTGAGCCTTGCTTTGAGGATAGAACCTGTGACTACACCTGGATTCATTCATACTTTGTTCTTGATTGTTGGCTTGCTTTTCGGATCAAAGTTGTCTTCTAGGCCGGCCGTCTAATCAGAACACAGTATTGGCAACCAATCGGAGCAGAGGGGTGTGGAAAAGGCGACACATATGCACGCCTACGTGGCTTACAGTGTCAAACACTACGCCCCTATTCGAGGTCGGAATCGTTACATAGCTGCTGTGTGACAGGGTCCCACCGACCAACGAGATCTTATACAGGTCGCTGCATCGTTACTAAAGTCATTGGGAAAATGACTGTGTGACATCTCACCAACGATTTAACAACGAGCCGGAAACTGTGACGTAGCAACGATCTTGTTAAAAATCTCGTTATGTGTGACTGGACCTTAACTCTAAAGCGATTCAAATAGATATAAAATCAGCCAGCTGAAAGATCTTCTTGCCTGATAATAACAGCACATTCCCCACCATTGTAGGCAGACATCTTGCATAGAAAGTCTATGGTAGAGGAGTTGCACCACTTACACTGGTGTTTTCCATTATAGTATTTCCATTGTGCCAGCAGCAGTCCTGTGCACAGCCAGGTAAACCGAGAACGCTGCTCTGCAATGTGGAGGGTTTATCCTTCCGACAGATTCCCTTTAAAGAGGGCCTGTCACCTGCTTTCCCTTTCTAGAACAGCATTGACACACTTATTTTGGTGCATGTATACAGTGTGTCTCAGTACCAATATCGAAAGGGTGGAGGTAATTATTTTTCAGTAATGCGAGAAAATCTCGTATTGCACTCGGCCCCATGTAAGACAGTGCTGCAGCTCACATCTGCAAGTGAAGGGGGGGGGGGGAAATCGCAGCTGGCTGCGAGTCTCTGAATCACACCCAAACAAGTCTATGGGTGCGAGTGACACATCAGATTGTACTGAGATGACATGAACGTGCAGTGCGATATACGCACAGCTGACCATAGAGGAGATGAAGAGATTCTTTGCCTCTCTTCCGTAGCTGTGATCCGATCGCAGGATCGGATCACAATTGCATGACACACGGCTAACACTTGCAGCAAAGCCAGAGCCGAGGGTCATTAGTATATCGCATCCGATGCTATCTCATCGGATGCCATACGCTAATGTGACTCCAGCCTAAGATCAGTTCTTGCACATAGTTCACTTGCCCTATCAACTCCTACAGTTATACTTCCCCCATTTGGCCTGATCTCTACATTGTCTTTGTAAAATACTGCTATGATCTATTTCCAAATGACCCATAATCTGATCACAAAATGCATGGACTGACCGCACATCTCCAGGAGCGTGCATTGCGATCCGATATAAGACCAATTATCACGGACGTCTGAAATAGTCCTTAAGATCTTCAGAGTGGATCAGGGGTGTGAGATCACCAGCTTAGGAGAAAAACAAAACTGACAAAAAAAACTACATTATACCTAGAGATGAGTGGATCCGTGTATGTTCGCGTTTATTGGGTTCAGCTGGACTTTAGATAAAATTCAGGTTGGGACATGAACTTGACCTGAACTTGATCCCGGAGCCCAAACCCCATTGGAAATCAATAATTGGGCAATTCAGCTCTCCACCCACATACAGCTGGCCATAAACATCCGAAAATATTGGTTTTTACCCTGCAGAGAGAGATTCAAGATGCAAGTTTTGCAAGTTTCATGATATGAAATGAACAAAAAGGCTACTCAATGTGTATGTTTTGTAGCATATCAACTTGTACTGGCATGATGAAAGCCAGAAGGACCCTATGGACAAGTATAACATGTGAGTTGGGAGCCTATTTTGCTATACAAACTAAAGCCTAGGTCACACGTAGCGACGCAGCAGCGATCATGACGACGATCTGACCTTATCAGGATCGCTGCTGCGTCGCTACATGGTCGCTGGTGAGCTGTCAAACAAGCAGATCTCACCAGCGACCAGTGACCAGCCCCCAGCAACGCGTGGAAGCGATGCTGCGCTTGGTAACTAAGGTAAATATCGGGTAACCAAGCAAAGTGCTTTGCTTGGTTACCCGATATTTACCTTGGTTACCAGCGCACACCGCTTAGCGCTGGCTCCCTGCACTCGAAGCCAGAGTACACATCGGGTTAATAAGCAAACCGCTTTGCTTATAGTTACCCGATGTGTACCTTGGCTACGTGTGCAGGGAGCCGGCTTCAAGAAGCTGTGGACGCTGGTAACGAAGGTAAATATCGGGTAACCAAGCCTTTGCTTAGTTACCCGATATTTACCTTGGTTACCAGCGTCTGCAGAAGCCGGCTCCCTGCACATTCAGTTGTTGCTGTCTCGCTGTCACACACAGCGATCTGTGCTTCACAGCGGGAGAGCAACAACCAAAAAATGGTCCAGGACATTCAGCAACAACCGGCAACCTGAAACCAGGGGCCAGGTCGTTGCTGGATGTCACACACAGCGACATCGCTAGCAAGGTCGCTGCTACGTCACATAAAATGGTGACTTAGCAGCGACGTCGTCGTCATCGCTGTCGTTGTGTGTGACATGACCATAAGAGGAGATTGCAAACTTGATGTGAACATAGCCTAACTCAGCCACTGACTCAAGACACCAGTTTTTCCTCATCTGTGTGCAGTTCTTAAAATCGGACAGTCCACTGATCCATACCGTTTAAAGGGAACCAATCATCAGGATTTTCCTATATAACCTAAAGCCAGTGCTATACTGGCACTATCAGGCTGCTTATCTACATGTCATTAGTGATCAGCTCGGATGTTTAGGTTTTCAAATCCAAGAAAGTGAAGTTTATAAATTCAGCAGCTTCTTGAGTGACAGTTGCATCTGAACAGATAATCTCTGGGTGGGTATTCATATGGATTCCCGCCCCCTGTTCCTCCCTCTATGGTAAGTATTATACAAACGATTCACTTTTTTTGAAGGACCTGTGGTGAGGTTATACCCATGTGACCAGAAGTGGCGGAGCCTCAGCCAACAAAGCTGGATACCAAATCACATGGGTATGACCTCACACAGGTCCTTCAAAAAAGTGAATAGTTTGTATAATACTTACCATAGAGAACAGAGAGAGGGAGGAACAGGTGGCAGGGGGGCGGGAATCCATATGAATACCCACCCAGTTATTATCTGCTCAGATGCAACTGTCACTCAAGAAGCTGCTGAATTTATAAACTTCACTTTCTTGTATCTGAAAGCCTAAACATCCGAGTTGACCACTAATGGTATGCAGATAAGCAGCCTGATAGTGCCAGTATAGCACTGGCTTTAGCTTATATAGGAAAATCCTGATGATTGGTTCCCTTTAAACTATTCCTACATAGCTTTTTATTTATCTATTTACAGATTTATGTCTGCTCTGTTAGGCTAGGGTCAGTTGACTGTAGATTCTTGGCCAATAATCGGCCGATTGTGAATGACACTCAGATCATACTCTGATCTGAGTGTTAGCCAAGCATGATCACATTCTCATGGATGAGACAATGGAATTACAAGATGGAGAACAAAATTTCTCCATCTTCTCCATTATGTGAGTCTGCGGAAATCAGACTGCACTCAGATGTCATCCGAGTGCAGTCCAATGATCTACACTCACCCATAGGCTTGAATGGGTGAGCGGCATCTGATTTCAGAGTGAAATCGCAACAAGGTACAATTTTTTTCTCACTGACAGATTCTATCAGAACCCCCCCCCCCTTGAAAAACAGGAAATTAGCACTGTCCAATTCAATAATATAGGCCTGAGTGTTATCAATAAAAAATTGCTTAGCACTCATCCGATTTATACGATCGTGTGACCCTAGCCTTAAATTCAGTGCATGTCCTATTCTCATCCGTACTGCAGATTAGAACTATCAAGTCTATGGAGATCTGTTAAAAAAAATGGATGGAGGAACCGGTCAGCGAATTAAGGCTGTCCAAACCGCAGGCAGCATGAATCACATCTTGGCTGCACAATCAAGCCAGGTTTTAACCCCTTCAGCCCCCGGGCATTTTGTGTTTTTCCGTTTTGTTTTTTCCTCTCTTTCTTCCGAGAGCCGTAACTTTTTTTTTTTTTCTGTCAATTTTGCCATATGAGGGCTTGTTTTTTGCGGGACGAGTTGTACTTTTAAATGAAACCATAATTTTACCATATAGTGTACTGAAAAACTGCAATCGTACAATAGTTTTTGGGATATTTTATTCACTGTGTTCGCTATATATTAAAACTGATGTGTCGCTGTGATGCTGCAGGTCGGTGCGAGTTTGTCGACACTAAACATGAATAAGGTTACTTGTATTTAAGGTGTTAAAAAAATTCACAAGCTTGTCCAAAAAAACTGGCGCATGTTTTGCGCCATTTTCCAAAACCCATAGCGTTCTCATTTTTCGTGATCTATGACTCAGTGATGGCTTATTTTTTGCGTCTCGAGCTGACGTTTTTAACGGTACCATTTTTGCGCCGATGCTACGTTTTGATCGCCTGTTATTGCATTTTGCGCAAAATTTGCGGTGACCAAAAAAAGTAATTTTGGCGTTTGGATTTTTTTTGCCACTACGCCGTTTACTGATCAGATTAATTGATTTTATATTTTGATAGATCGGGCGTTTCTGAACGCGGTGATACCAAATGTGTATATTTTTTATTTTTTTAACCCTTTAATTTTCAATGGGGTGAAAGGGGGGTGATTTGAACTTTTAGGTTTTTTTATTTTTTTTTAATTTTATAAAACTTTTTTTTAACTTTTTTTTTTTTTTTTACTAGTCCCCCCTAGGGGGCTATAGCGATCAGCAATCCGATCGCTTTGCACTATCTGCTGATCACAGCTACAGAGCTGAGAACTGCAGATTTGGTGCTTTACTTTCAATGCCGGCTGTGTTCCGGCATTGAGAGGAAGTGACTCACGTTAGCTACAGGCGTCATCACAGGACCCTGTGCTACCATGGCAACCACCGAAAGTCACGTGATCATGTCACGTGACTTCCGGTGGGGGCGGGGTAGGCCAGTGTCATGGCGGCGCGCATATACATCTCACTGCCAGATTTTGGCAGCGAGATGTAAGGTGTTAATGGCCGCGTGTGGAAGCGATTCCACCCGCGACTAGCAGGCACACGTCAGCTGTTGGAAACAACTGATATGTGAGCGGATCGCCGCCGCCTGCCCACGGCAGGGGGTCGAGGATTAACTGCACACGATCCACGACGTACCCAGTACGTCATGGGTCGTTAAGGGGTTAAGAGAACGTCTACTTCATTGGAGAGACCTGCCAAAAAAATAAAAAATCAAACCTTTGGGCGGAGCTGGACTAATCTAGTTTCTGACTATGGTGCCTGGCCAGATCTGAAAAGTATATTATCTCCAAAAACGCCAGTGTTTCAGAAAAAGAAATACCTGACTTCAATCGAGACAGGTTACCTTTAAGACATCCATTTTTATGGAATATGGATGCAAAACGGTCGAGAAATGGGAGAAAAACATCCTAACAGTAGCTACTGACAAAAGTTCATGAAATCTATTGTGCCAGGATTAAGAAGAATACATAGTTTTTCAATATTTGATTAATGGATACGAAAAAGTAAGTTCATTTCCAGCTCTGAAAACAAAAGCAGCAATCATACAAAAGAAAAAGTGAGCGCATTATATAACAGAGAACAATACAGGCGTTTTTGGTTGAAGTTACACATTATTAAAGAAAATATGTCACCACAGACCCCACCCCCACCTTTCTGAACAATTGTAATGGAGTGAACAATTCAAAGGGGTTATTCCACAATAGCTGGGACCCTGAATGGGGGTCACAGTCGCATGTGAACAGAGCACTAGCACGCATGTGTAATGATAGCTCCATTCACTTTCATGGGTCTAATACTAAACACTCAATAACATTGGTTTTGTGGGTAATTCTATGAGATCAAACATCTGCTAACAATAAAAAAACCCCAAAACAATAATAATTTGAAGTTTCAGCCGTTTGCAGTCATTGCAGTGTGATTTTTGTGTCGTTTACCTAATCCCACCTTAGATGACACTAATGTGTTACCTAACAATAAATAGGGAGTGATGGTGGCGTTGCACCCGCATGTAACCCTGCTGTATAGAAGTCCCAGAGAGGGGTCATTTAACATTTCTACCTTTGGAACCCAGAGACGGGTCAAATGACCTGAAGGATTTTAGCTAACATCCTATAATCACCGTCTTTTGTTCTGTAATTAAGGCCATTACTGTCGCACCACAGGAGGTTGTTGTTTTCCATTGAGTTTAGCCATTTAGTTTCTAGTTAGTTCTATTCAGTTTATTGTATTTGGTCATTTGACCCTCTTTCGGGACTTCAGGGGGAGCTCGAAATTACTGGGACTTCTAGTGCTAAGATGATTGCCAAGCACCACTAAATCAACAAAGCTAAAGATAACTTTCCTGACTGTTCATAAAAATATTCGCATTTCTCATGTGACATCAGTTTCGTTCCTCATCATTCGGTTTTAGTGGGTAACATCAAACATCACCCACTTAATGGACGTAGCGTCACCCTAGTCAATAAACAAAACCACCCAAACAAGAAATTACTGAAAAGAAGGATTTTCTTTAATTTCTTGGGTCAGTCCTAAGATTTTCTTGTCACAGATACACATGTTGATCCAAAACAGATCAAGTTTTTGCTTTGGCAAAAAAAACAAACAAAAAAACAAAACAAAAAACAGAAAAGAAACCAGTTATAGTTCGGATTCAGCCGCAGCATTGGGTTACTTCCACTCCACTAAAAGATTTTTTGTTTTTTCTTTTTACATCCAGCAGTGCAGGTACCTACTGTTGGCAGATACTTTATATCTAACCTTAACGGGAGAGAAACAAAAAATTATAAAAATAGTTGAAAGAAAACACTGCTGCCTTTAGTGCAAACTCAACCGGGCCGCGTCTCACAAATTGACAGACATAAGCCCCAGATTTTTTTTTCTTTCTTTTTATGAATTGTACACAATTAAGGAATCTCCGAAAGAACATGGAGACAAAAACAAAACTAAAGTTTCATTTTCTTTTCGGAGGAAGAATTTTCATGTTCCTCTTGCCAGTGTCTTTTCAGTCCGGTTGGAGGCTGTAGCCCTCCTTTGTCTGTGTGACATGTGGCGTTTTCTTTGGTACTCCTAGAAGAGCCCACTTCTGTTAAACACATGCATCTATGCAGTGATGCCACCTCTTGCATGGAGTTAGTACTGTCTATACTGGAGTGTGTACGGCAACAGGTTGTTACCTGCTCCACGTAACTCTGCCCGCCGCCATTGTTAGAGTCTGTGGAATGAAGATGCAAATGACCATTGCTCTGGTGAGAACAGGACACATCTGCGTCCTCGGCTTTTACTTCTCCCTCCTGGTTCTTTATGCTGCAGTCTGTGCTAGAACAGGGGGATTGCTGGTTTACCGTGAACTGATGGGGTTCGGTGCCCGTTGGCACTGCGCAACCATCGTGCAAATCACAAGAGTCATCGGAGCTAGATGTTAATTCTTTATGGACGGATGTACCATTCAATTTTTTTGACTCTGAAGGATATTCTATAGACCCTGTGTCTTGAGAAGAATTTTCTATATCTTCCACAAAATGCTGCTTTTCCTTTTGATTCTTCTTTTGCAGGATAAGGCTATCTAGTAAGGAGTCTTTACTATCAGAAGTGTGATCGTTTTCTACGGTAGGTGGCAATGTATTACTACTTCTTTTGCTGGTTCCTGGCCTTGTGTCATCAGCGTCTCCATCCATAGTGGAAGATTCGCCATCTTTACCTTTAGAGTAAGATATATATGAATATTGAAGCCATTTGTAAGCTTTGTAGATTTTTCTTTCAACAGAGTCTATATTAGGGCAGAGTGAAGATTTGCGGTCCACTCTGGTAGGACTTCTTCTGTCTGGTGAAGACTCAGCAGATGTGGACAGCTCATCCACTGTGATCTGGGGGTAATCATACACATCCTCGCCAATTATTGCTGATGTACTTTCAGAGTTCAGTTTTGACTTTTCCTCCTCCTTCTGCACTTTCTGTTTCTGCCTTAAAGCGTTGCGCTGTCGCATTGAGCTCCTGCGGTCGTTTAGTGTGTCCTCCTCATCGCTGCTGCTACTACTGCTGCTGCTGCTGGTGGTACTGCTGGAGCGATCCTCCTCAGGACTTGGGGAGCGGGGGCGAGGGAGTGTGCTATCCTCCGCTTCTGTTTCACCTGCATTGTCCTCAGAGTCCGAGTTGTTGGCAATGGCTGCTAGATATTTGTCCTGGTATTTTGTAAGTGCTAATAGTCGTAATTTTTGTGATGTAGTCCTAGATCTTCTAGAAGGAGAGTCATTTGATCTCTGTGATTCCCCGGCTGTGGGAGCCTCGTCAGACTCTCCGGGGATCTGTGCGGGAGAAGCAGGTATAGAAGTGGACGACTCAGAGTCACTATATGCCGAGCGCTCGCTGACTCCAGGGTGGAGCTGCAGAATTGTGCTGTCACTATCAGAGTCTGAGCTCCAACCCTCGATCTCACGTCT